>NC_090646.1:669218721-669233721 GCF_040937935.1 Hyperolius riggenbachi
GAAATGCTGCACGCTGATTGCCCATTAATTCAATGCACAGCTGGGATGCTGAAAAGCCTATGCAATGAATGCAAACTGTACGGTTTTACAGAAGCTGTTTTAAAGTTACAGGCAGGCACTAAGTCAGAAGCAGCGCCAGAATTTTTTTTATTGAGGGTGCTATGTAGGCCTGCCTGTCTGTCTGTTGTTTGTCTTGTTTCCCAGATCAGAGGCTCAGTGCGTCGTCGCACTGAGCAACCATTGTGTCTTGTTTATTTGTGGCGGTATCGGAACCCAGAGCTGCGATTGCTCTGGGCAATCTTGCTCCCTTGTTCATTACTCCCGTGACAACCTTTATAGTCTCTTCCATCACCCAGCTACATATTCTTGTTTGGTGGTACTTTGGCTTTCTTTCCCTCAGCTACTATTCCTTGAACCCCCAAGGCCTGGGTGTAACCAAAGTTGGGCAGGTGTTGCTTTTCACCTCCCGTTCAAGCGGGGATGAGCCACATAGGTTGAAGAAGGTGGAGGTAGATTGGGGCATAGCAGGTGAAAAGAAAGCAGGAGATCTGCCCGGCATGAAGGTGGGTGTGGTAATGATGGGTCTTGAGCAGGGCCAATTGAATATAGCATATCTTCTCTCTCCAGTCTCCTCGTCGGCTCTTCTTTCTCTTTCGGCTCTTCTCGACCCCTTCCCATCAGTTTCACACATATATATAGATGCAGAGAGACGTCAGGTCAGCCCGCACACGCCTTGATGCTGACGTCTCTCTCAGTACTGTTACTTTGGGAGCCGGAGGGAGGAAGAGGCCACGCCCACCGGAGTCCTATGCTTTTATTTACATTCCTTTGTCAGATACATTTAGTAAACATTGGCAAACTGCCGAAACTGAGCTCTACTGAGCTGAGAAGCAGAAAGAGCTGAGAAGTGATCACTAGATTGTATTATATAAATACAGCAGCTATGCAATAAACTGCAATGACAGCTTTCAGAGCAGATAATAAACTGTACTTTGGGAATTTGTAATTAGACAATGGCCCTTATGCAGTTAACTTTTTTCTCCTGAGTTTTCTCCTAGGAGATCATTTTTCAGCTTCTATTTAAAACAATTTTTCAGCACTTTGTAATTGAAAAAGTACCAAAAAAGTAGCTGAAAAGTACTATCAAAATTATTTTGAGCATTCTCTTGCTTGTCGGTCGTTCTATTAGAGTAGATACAGTTAAGTTGTTTGGTTGATTTAGCTTTTATGTTTATTCTGTTCTGTTGCCGTTTCTCCCCCTGATCACATCCATTTATACCTGAACCTCACCATAGACAATGGCAAAACCAACACAAAGGTACACAAAGGATCTAGGTACCCACTCAACGCAAATACCAATCTACGTTAAAGAGACTCTGTAACAAAAATTTCATCCTGTTTTTTCTCATCCTACAAGTTCCAAAAGCTATTCTAATGTGTTCTGGCTTACTGCAGCACTTTGTACTATCACTGTCTCTGTAATAAATCAACTTATCTCTCTCTTGTCAGACTTGTCAGCCTGTGTCTGGAAGGCTGCCAAGTTCTTCAGTGTTGTGGTTCTGTGATGCATCTCCCCCTTCCAGGCCCCTCTCTACACACTGCCTGTGTGTTATTTAGATTAGTGCAGCTTCTCTCTGCTCTATTATCTTTTACAAGCTGGATAAATCCTCCTCTGAGCTGGCTGGGCTTTCACATACTGAGGAATTACATACAGGCAGAGCTGTCTGCACTCTGCAGGAAGAAACAGCCTGACACTTCAGTGGAAGATAGCTGCAGGGGGAAAGAAACACACAAATGATCTCTTGAGATTCAAAAGGAATGCTGTATACAGCCTGCTTGTGTATGAATGTATTTTCTATGTGTGGACATACTGTACATCAACCTACTTCCTGTTTTGGTGGCCATTTTGTTTGTTTATAAACAAACTTTTTAAAACTGTTTTTAACCACTTTTAATGTGGCGAGGAGCGGCAAAATTGTGACAGAGGGTAATAGGAGATGTCCCCTAACGCACTGGTATGTTTACTTTTGTGCGATTTTAACAATACAGATTCTCTTTAAAGCAATGATCTATGCTCCACAATTGTACATATTGTTATGGCTATTTTGAATGTTCTGATTGTTATGATTCATATACAACTGTTAAATCATTATTTGGATGATATATGTAACTGTAACTGTCAACCCATGTTGAAAAGAAAAGTTCCAATAAAAATTATTGAAACTAAAATGCATTTGATTAAAAAGTCTGAATATATCATTGAGGAGAAAACTCAGGAGAAAAAGTTAATTGCATATGGGCCAATTTACTTAACCGTATGGGTAATAAAAAGTAGAAAAACACATTTTTATTGAATGTTGTATCAGAGTTTTATATCACTTTAAAATAACTTTTCAGCAATCTAAAAATTGAAAAAGTACTCTCAAAGTATTTTCTTGCTTGCTGGTGGCTTAAAGGGACACTTAAGTCAAACAAAAAAAAATGAGTTTTACTCACCTGGGGCTTCCAATAGCCCCCTGCAGCTGTCCGGTGCCCTCGCCGTCTCCCTCCGATCCTCCCGGCCCCGCCGGCAGCCACTTCCTGTTTCGGTGACAGGAGCTGACAGGCTGGGGACGCGAGTGATTCTTCGCGTTCCTGGCCACAATAGCGCCATCTATGCTGCTATATGGTATATGATATATGCTATAGCAGTTAGACAGAGCACATTAGAGCAGATATAGGAACTTATCAAAGTTAACACGCCTTAGCAGAGTAGCATAGCGAGCGCTACGAACCCGCAGGGGCTCAGGGCAGGACGAGTGGAGCTCTCGTCATTGCCAATTAGCAGGCATAAGTTTGCTATGCTACTCTGATAAGGCGCGCTAACTTTGATAAGGCATGCTATTTGTCTTAGTGAATTAAGCCCATAGTGTTCCTTCCTGCTGAGATGATTAGACTGTAAGCTCCTTTACATTAGAATCATTACGGTGGAAGCGCAACATTGGGGTCATTTGAGTGCAGGATACCCTTAGACAGACTCTGATATGAAGGGTAAACTTTAATCCTTTCTTATTAAAACAATAAATGGGATTACATGAACCCAGCCGGCCCCTTTCAGCAGCACTTTTAAACAGTTATATCGTTAATTGGCACACGGGCAATCTAATAGATCTGCTGTGTGTCTCTCTCTCTGATCTCGGGGTCACCGCTCTCCGCTGGGGTGCTGTCAGACCTCCGCAGTAAACAGCTACTGTTTTCCTCTTGCCGGCTGTTAGATTGCGTGGATTTGGCATGTGTGCAAATATCACTGCGCTCTTTGACCCGGCCGCCCGGCCCTGCAGCAGAGAATAAGCCTCCCCGCTCCCCATCCTACAGATTAGAAATATTGATCACATCTGGCTGCCGGAAGCAGAGGTGGAGAGGTAATCAGGATGCACAGAGAGGAACGGCCACAGTGTGGCCCGCCGATGACAGGCGCAATCAGACTTCGGGGATTGACTGGAGCGACGTGCGTTTCGCTCAGCAGTTTGGTTGCCAAGATAACAGTCATTTTCCTGCATTTGTATTCTCTCTCATTAAGACTGTGACACGTGTTAAGCAGACAATTTATCTCTGGGAAACAACCCTGTAATTGCACCTGGGTAGTCAGGTAGCGAGAATGTCCGCCTTATCCCCCTTCTCAAATGTCGCAGTTTTTAAACGAGACTCAACCTGTGTGACAATGTCCGCGATTGCTTAAAGGGGACCTGTAGTGTAAATAATACAATATTCATTTATAAATGATTTAGTCAGGGCTTGCTCATTGTAAAATCTTTCCTCTCCCTGATTTACATTCCAAATAGCAATGGCCGTAATCAGCTAATTACAATTAAGCAGAATTTTGCATAAACGTTTCGCAATTACACCCATAGGTATTTAAGATTTGCAAATTCAATTGATTTTAATGCTCTGTAATTTTGTGGTGACTTTAGCGGTTGATAGCAAAGCTCCCATACTATTCTCACCAGAATTGCTACATATGTTAATGAGAATAGTGAGTACAAGTTAAAAAAAGAAAAAATGGTTTTAAAACATTTTCC
This sequence comes from Hyperolius riggenbachi, assembly GCF_040937935.1. Taxonomy (NCBI): domain Eukaryota; kingdom Metazoa; phylum Chordata; class Amphibia; order Anura; family Hyperoliidae; genus Hyperolius; species Hyperolius riggenbachi. The sequence goes on from NC_090646.1 coordinate 669,222,780, forward strand.
TGAGTTAAAAAACAATTTTTTCTTTGCATTTTTAAAATCAATTTTCTCAAAAACTACAAGGTCTTTTTGAAAAAAAAGTTATTGACTTCTACCCACTATTCTCCTTAAAGGAACACTATCGATTAACATGTTTTTTCAATTGAGATAGGAATAGTTTGGGAAGTGCTGGTGTATACATTTCAATGCTTATCTGTTTGTTTACTGTGATCAAACTCCTTTCACACTTCACTGACGCCAAAATCTGACGGACTACTTAACCAGCCGGGCGGTATGGACGAGCTCAGCTCGTCCATCACCGCCGGAGGCTGCCGCTCAGGCCGATTTTAGTGAAATAAAAAGCAGCACACGCAGCCGGCACTTTGCCAGCCGCGTGTGCTGCCTGATTGCCGCCGCTCTGCGGCGATCCGCCGCGAGCAGCGACGAAAGAGGGTCCCCCCAGCCGCCTGAGCCCAGCGTAGCCGGAACAAAAAGTTCCGGCAAGCGCTAAGGGCTGGATCGGAGGCGGCTGACGTCAGGACGTCGGCTGACGTCCATGACGTCACTCCGCTCGTCGCTATGGCGACGAATGTAAGCAAAACAAGGAAGGCCGCTCATTGCGGCCTTCCTTGTTTATTCTGGGCGCCCTCTAGTGGGCTTTCATGCAGCCAACTTTCAGTTGGCTGCATGAAATAGTTTTTTTTTATTTAAAAAAAACCCTCCCGCAGCCGCCCTGGCGATCTTAATAGAACGCCAGGGTGGTTAATCATGAAGGGAGGGGGATTCCCTCATACATCATCTGTTAACCCTGTGTGTGAGAGAAAGCTTTCACTGCAGCTGCCTGTCTCTGACTGAGCTCTCTGCAGAAAGCAGAGGAAATGTATTTTATGTGCAACATAAACATTTGTAATAGTGTGTGAAATCTGACAGCAGAGGCATATCATATAACTCTGCTTCAATATTACGCTGTTCTTAGCATGTCAGACTGCAGAGATTCACTTATGCAAATGAGACATTCCAAACGCAGCTAAAATCTACACACAATGAATTAAAGCTTTTGCCTCTGATATTTAATAGGAAAATTAGGAAAATGTTTACACAGCTACTTAGACATTATTATTTGTACATTGTAATTTGGAACACTTGCTTTGATAGTGTTCCTTTAACACAAGTAGCAATTTTGGTGACAATGGCATGTATGGGGACTTTGCTATTAACCACTAAAGTCGACATGAAAGTATGCAAAAATGAAATGAAAATGGGAAATGATGGGTCCTGACGGGCGAAATTATTTATGATCGCGAATTTCGATGCAAAATTAAGACTATGCGAGATTTGTGCTTATCACTAATTCTGAAATGTATCACAGACGGCGTCACCTTTCCTACTGGCAGGTGCATCACTTTGTGTCTTGGACTTTGTTGTACATTTCCATCATCATGCTACATTTGTCACTGTATTACAATGCCGAACAACCAGTGTCTATATTTGGTGTATACCCTTGTCTGTATTATTATGTACCCCATGTTTGTATTTCTTACTCTGTACAGCACCATAGAATATGTTAGCACTTTATAAATCAATAACATTGTATTAATAATACTGAGAGTTCCAAAGCCAGTACAAAATATACCTGGTCTCCCAGAATACTGTGGGTGAGAATTCCTCATAGCTAATAGGCCGAGGCTCAGCATCACTGGGAGGGCGAAGCTATATACCAATATACAATATATAGATATAGAAAGTGTTTCTGATACTGAAACCAGGATAATTACCATAAAGGTGTGTATCCTGAATCATTTATTGCATTCTACTATATGTCACTACAGGGCCTCTTTACTGCATTCTACTATATGTCACTACAGGGCCACTTTACTGCATTCTACTCTATGTCACTACAGAGCCTCTTTACTGCATTCTGCTATATGTCACTACAGGGCCTATTTACTGCATTCTGCTATATGTCACTACAGGGCCTCTTTACTGCATTCCGCTATATGTCACTACAGGGCCTCTTTACTGCATTCTGCTATATGTCACTACAGTGCCTCTTTACTGCATTCTGCTATATGTCACTACAGAGCCTCTTTACTGCATTCTGCTACATGTCACTACAGGGCCTCTTTACTGCATTCTGCTATATGTCACTACAGGGCCTCTTTACTGCATTCTACTATATGTCACTACAGGGCCTCTTTACTGCATTCTACCCTGTCACTACAGGGCCTCTTTACTGCATTCTACTCTATGTCACTACAGGGCCTCTTTACTGCATTCTACTCTGTCTCTACAGGGCCTCTTTACTGCATTCTGCTTTATGTCATTACAGGGCCTCTTTGCTGCATTCTACTCTATGTCACTAAAGGGCCCCTTTACTGCATTCTACTATATGTCATTACAGGGCCTCTTTACTGCATTCTGCTGTATGTCACTACAGGGCCTCTTTACTGCATTCTGCTGTATGTCACTACAGGGCCTCTTTACTGCATTCTACTCTATGTCACTACAGAGCCTCTTTACTGCATTCTGCTATATGTCACTACAGGGCCTCTTTACTGCATTCTGCTATATGTCACTACAGGGCCTCTTTACTACATTCTGTTATATGTCACTACAGGGCCTCTTTACTGCATTCTACTCTGTCACTACAGAGCCTCTTTACTGCATTCTGCTATATGTCACTACAGGGCCTCTTTACTACATTCTGCTATATGTCACTACAGGGCCTCTTTAACTGGTTTCTGTTTTAGGACATACAGTGGATTCTACATCCTAAAAAGTGCTGCTGTAGGTTTTTGGACATAGAATCGATGTCCACGGTCAAAAGCCGCCACCATCTGCTGCTCCTGCATGTATTTGCTCATGCATGGTCCTCTGTAAAAGTGAATGATTGCTGCTATAGCAAATAGCAATAAACATTCAGCAAGTTTAGGCAAAAAAAAAAAAAGGTTTTGCAAGTAGAAAAAAAATATTAAAGCGACAGTGCATCAATAAAATAAAGTGTTTTGTTTCTTTTCCCAATTACCCACTTCCGCCTTTAGTTGTTTTTCACCTTATGCATCAGAGCAATGTTCACCTCCCATTCATTCGCCAATAACTTTATCACTAATTAGCACAATGAATTGATCTACTGTATATCTTTATTTTTCCGCCACCAATAAGGGTTTCTTTTTGGTTACCATAATTAAAACCTACACATTTTATTTGCCCATTTGTCCTGGTTATTACACCATTTCAATGATGTCCCTATCACAATTAGAGTTGGGCCGAACCTCCGATTTTAGGTTCGCGAACCGGGTTCGCGAACTTGGAAGGTTCGGTTCGCGTTAAAGTTCGCAAACCGCAATAGACTTCAATGGGGATGCGAACTTTGAAAAAAAAAAAAATTATGCTGGCCACAAAAGTGATGGAAAAGATGTTTCAAGGGGTCTAACACCTGGAGGGGGGCATGGCGGAGTGGGATACACGCCAAAAGTCCCCGGGAAAAATCTGGATTTGACGCAAAGCAGCGTTTTAAGGGCAGAAATCATATTGAATGCTAAATGACAGGCCTAAAGTGCTTTAAAACATCTTGCATGTGTATACATCAATCAGGTAGTGTAATTAAGGTACTGCTTCACACTGACACACCAAACTGTTCACTGAACAGAACAGGTATACAGTGGCGGGTTCACTGAACAGAACAGGTATGCAGTGGCAGGTTCACTGAACAGAACAGGTATACAGTGGCGGGTTCACTGAACAGAACAGGTATGCAGTGGCGGGTTCACTGAACAGAACAGGTATACAGTGGCGGGTTCACTGAACAGAACAGGTATGCAGTGGCGGGTTCACTGAACAGTACAGGTATGCAGTGGCAGGTTCACTGAACAGGTATGCAGTGGCAGGTTCACTGAACAGGTATGCAGTGGTGGGTTCACAGAACAGGTATGCAGTGGTGGGTTCACAGAACAGGTATGCACTGGTGGGTTAACAGAACAGGTATGCACTGGTGGGTTAACAGAACAGGTATGCAGTGGTGGGTTCACAGAACAGGTATGCAGTGGTGGGTTCACAGAACAGGTATGCAGTGGTGGGTTCACAGAACAGGTATGCAGTGGTGGGTTCAAAGAACAGGTATGCAGTGGTGGGTTCAAAGAACAGGTATGCAGTGGTGGGTTCACAGAACAGGTATGCAGTGGTGGGTTCACAGAACAGGTATGCAGTGGTGGGTTCACAGAACAGGTATGCAGTGGTGGGTTCACAGTACAGGTATGCAGTGGTGGGTTCACAGAACAGGTATGCAGCCAGGGACAAGCTAAGCCTAACTAATCTTTCCCTATGAGAGAGAGTGTGCAGCAGCTCGCCCTACTCTCACTAATGCAGGCACACGAGTGACCGTAATGGTCGCCGCTGCCTGCCTTTTAGTAGGGGGGGAGTGGCTCCAGGGGCTAGTGTAGCCTAATTGGCTACACTGGGCCTGCTGACTGTGATGTAGAGGGTCAAAGTTGACCCTCATGGTGCATTATGGGGCGGTCCGTTCGGCCCAACTCTAATCACAATGTATGGTGCCAATATTTTATTTGGAAATAAAGGCGCATTTTTTCAGTTTTGCGTCCATCACTTATTACAAGCTTATAATTTAAAAAATATTAGTAATATACCCTCTTGACATGCATGTTAAAAAAAGTTCAGACCCTTAGGTAACTATTTATGTTTTGTTTTGTTTTTAAATTGTAATAATAAAAAAAATTATTGGGGTATTTTTTTGGGTGTGGGAGGTAAACAGTTAATTTTAAATGTAATTTATTGTGTTTTGTGTGAAAATAAAATTTATGTACATGTAGTTTTATTATTTGGCCACAATCAATTTTTTTTTTATTCCATCCTGTAATTGAGCACTCTCGCTTACAGGAATTATAAGGAGGACGTGATTTTTTTTTTTGTTTAGAAAGACCGCGGCTTCTCATAAGAAGCTGTCTGTCTTTCTACCGGGGACTGAGATCAATGAATGGGAACTATCTTCCCATTTATTGATCTCCGGGCTAACAAGGACGGCACGGGAGCGCACGAGTTCAGGAGCGCGCAGCAGCAGCCTTTTGGACGTTACTGTCACATCCAAAAGGCTAAAATGGTTAAGTCTTAACTCCTAATTAACCTATTCTAATTACCCTTTGTTAACCCCTGCATTACCTATACTTGTCTGTTTATAGACTTTTAAAGACTGCTGCCTGTAGCGATAGGATGTGATCGTTTCTAGGACTACAGTTTGCCCAGCTGTTGCCTAGCGATACATCTGTACAGCACTGGGGTTTCCCAACTGTCACCCTAGCGAACGCATCTGATCGTTACAGACGCGCAAGCTGGGATAGCAATCCGCCACATGCCCAGACAGTAATAACATATGGCATATGTACTATCATTTTAACCAGGAAGGGCCAGTAATTCTTTTTTTTTATATAGTCTATAACTGGGGGACTTGTCATGTGAAAATTATGAACAGTGAAAAATAAAAAATATATATTTTCTGCATTTCCCTTTAGGTCGCATTCACAGTGGGACGTTGCATTTTAATGCAACTTTAAAGTCGCAATGTGTCTGCGTTAAGAGGTAACGCACGCACTGCAAGCAGTGAGTTACCACAACGCAACATTGTTTAAAGCGACTTTAATGTCGCACTGTGATCGTCCCATAGGATTAGCATTGCAGTGCGGTAAGCTGCGTTATAAGACTTTATAACGTGCCACCATAACGTCCCACTGTGAATGCGACCTTAAAATTGGTTTTGAGAAAAAAATATTAGCCACAGAAAACCTGAGGCCGGTTTCACACTGCAAACTGGAAGTGATATGCACTTGTGGTCACTTCCTGCTTCGGGGTATGTGGAAGTGCACGGAAGCATATTGGTAAAATACACTTCCGTGCATGCACAACGCGACTTTGCGTCAGTAATTCTTTAAGAATCCCTGCTTTGCCATAGACTAAGATGGCTGACTCAGAATGCTGCAACTCAACGCAGAAGCGGCACAGTAACGTAGTTCTGGACCAGCGTCAGAGATGCGGCAAAAACCTCACTTCCGTTGTGTCGCGCTGTAACGTGGCATTATGAAAGTCTCCATAGACTTTCATTGCCCGGAGGTGGGGTGCGGTGAAAATACTGCACCGCCATGGTGTAAAAGGACCTTTAATTGTACGGGGGAAAAAAATCACTAAGACGGAATAATTAAAAAGTTACTGCTTTAGGATCCAGAGACTTTCCCCTCCCAAGATCAGTACCCCCTAGGCGCACTTTCCCACTTCAGGTATACTTTAAAGAGGAACTCCAGTGAAAATAATGTAGTAAAAAAAGTGCTCAATTTTTACAATAATTAAGTATAAATGATTTAGTCAGTGTTTGCTCATTGTAAAATCTCTCCTCTCCCTGATTTACATTCTGACATTTATCACATGGTGACATTTTTACTGCTGGCAGGTGATGCCAGTGTAAAGAGGTGATGCTTGCTTTTTTGGCAGTTGTAAACAGCTGTTATTTCCCACAATGCAACAAGGCTCCCACAGTGTGATGTCAGGACCTCAGAGCTGTGAGGCGCTGACATCACATTGTGGGCGGGGTTTCACCACAATATCAGCCATACAGAGCCCCCTGATGATCCGTTTGTGAAAAGGAAAAGATTTCTGGTGGGAAAGGGGGTATCAGCTACTGATTGGGGTGAAGTTCAATTCTTGGTTATGGTTTCTGTTTAAAGTTTCAAAAGTTTGCAAAGATATCTTGTAGAGTTTGCCATTAAAAGTATTACCTAAACAACTTTCGTTTCAAAAAACAAAATTGAGTGATACATTTTGTGAAAAGATTTTCTTGTGAAAAGATTAGTAGTAGAGAACAGAGTGCAGGGCAGATATAGTCCAGACTTCCTAACATCTCCTGCAGATACATGATGTGTTGTGAGATTTCAGCACCTTGGACAGGGCAGCCTCGTTGTGACCTCATAGTAAGGCCAGCTGCAGCATTATATGAAGGCTGTGTGTAGAGACAGAACACTTCTGTAAACTCAGCAGCAACACAAAGACCATGCCTCAGCCACCGCTGCATACATAGACTTCACCTTTACCTGTGTCTGTGAAACTAAAGGCCTAATTGAATTGAATTTAATTACATTTTTCAGGTGCCTCTGTAATCTCTTTATTAAAACACACAGACATAAAACTTAATGGCTGATCTGACATTTATACGTAGTAATAAAACGGAGATTACTGCACGAGTTATGTGTCAGCTGTTCCCCTATCAGCCCAGTTACCAAACTCATCACACAGTAACTCCTGCCCTGTGCTGTAAAATGTGGTCTGACATCAATGTTAGCTTTGTCTTAAAATACTGGGGCAAAAACCTTTCAGGGATGGTGTGGTGGGGGTTGGAGGATCGGGGGATAGCACTGCTCTTAGAGTGAATGAGAAAACCGTATTTCCTGGGTAGCAATGAAGGATCCTAACCCTAAAACCCCCTTTCCTGATGCCTAACTCTAAACGCCCCTTTCTGCCGGCTAACCCTAAAACCCCTATTCCTGACGCCTAACCCTAAACCCCCCCTTCCTGATGCATAACCCTAATTCCCCCCCCCCCTTCCTGATGCCTAACCCTAAACCCCCCCCATCCTGATGCATAACCCTAATACCCCCTTCCTGACGCCTAACCCTAAACCCCGCCTTCCTGATGCATAACCCTAATACCCCCCCTTCTTGACGCCTAACCCCAATACCCCCCTTCCTGATGCCTAACCCTAACCCCCCCTTCCTGATGCATAACCCTAACACCCCCCCCTTCCTGATGCCTAACCCTAAACCCCCTTTCCTGATGCTTAACCCTAATACCCCTCCCTTCCTGACGCCTAACCCTAATACCCCCCTTCCTGACGCCTAACCCTAAAACCCCCCCTTCCTGGTGCATAACCCTAATACCCCTCCTTCCTGACGCCTAACCCTAAACCCCCCCTTACTGACGCCTAACCCTAACCCCCCCTTACTGACGCCTAACCCTAACCCCCCCTTCCTGATGCATAACCCTAAAACCCCCCTTACTGACGCCTAACCCCCCCTTCCTGACGCCTAACCCTAAACCCCCTTCCTGATGCATAACCCTAAAACCCCCTTCCTGACGCCTAACCCTAAAACCCTTTGTTACGCTCAGTGGTATAGTCTCCACGGTCAGCACATAATGCAGATCCTGACGTGAAGGACACACACACACACAAGGAACCAGGATATCCCCAGTTTAGTGGAGGAGAGGACTAACTCCAATAGGAGATGTGGCGCACAGAGCAGGCGTAGATCTGAGCAACCACAAACAATACTTTCACTTTAGTGGCTCAGCGCAGGGTAGCGCTAAGCGCATAGACCAGAACTCAGAAGATCAGGACAGGTAACCAGAATGAACGCTTGCTTAACTAGTCACTGCTTTAATGACAGCAAGCGTCCATAACAAGACAGACTGGAATGAGATAGCCAATGCGATTGCATCGATGGCGTGCCTCACAAGGACAGGACAGAATAGTCAGGAAATAGCAGAGTCAAGGCAGGCAGACGCAATACACACAAATATACAATAGTAGGTATGATTTCCTAGCGTATTACGATAACAGCTATCTTTGAAACTACAAACGACTGACTAACATATGTATATATCGGCGATGAACCAATATATAACATAAGCAAGGAACACTAGCTAGGAACTGGAGCAATACAAGGAACAGGACTAGGAAGGATTCGCTACTTCTACGCAGAAGTGAGCACAATCCACGCAAGGTAACAGGAACAGGACTAGGAAGGATTTGCTACTTCTACGCAGAAGTGAGCGCAATCCACGCAAGGTAACAGGAACAGGACTAGGAAGGATTTGCTACTTCTACGTAGTGTTGGGCGAACAGTGTTCGCCACTGTTCGGGTTCTGCAGAACATCACCCTGTTCGCACTAAATGGTTTAAAGAGGCGCCCTGGTGGTATATAAAAGCGTTTAAAAGCAGTTTAAAACCGAGAAAAGGTTTGAGGTTGCTTACCTCAAGGACGACAAATCTTTGTAGGGACAAAAGATTTTTATTGGTAGCACATCCACTACTATCACCCTGTTCGGGTGATGTTCGAGTTCGGCCGAACACCTGGTGGTGTTCGGCCAAACTGTTCGGGGTTCGCCCGAACTGCGGAATGACTAGCCGAACAGGGCCGAACAGGGCCCCTGTTCGGCCGAATACTGCCCCCCTATGGGGGTCGCAGGCATAAGGGGGGAGCATGCCCCGATCGCGGGGGGGGGGGGGGGGGTCGGAAATTCCCCCCACCCCCTCCGCTAGCGCTCCCCCCTCTGCCCGCTTCCCCATACAAAAGTTTAATGAAGTAAAACAGTACCGGTCCGGTGCGGTGGTAGTGGGTGGCTGACAGTGGGCGGCACTGTTTAGTGAGTGACTGAGGAGGAGGAGTCCGGAGAGTGGACGCGTTGAGGGAGGCCGGGCAGCGGGCGGTTCAGCAGTAGTACCGTACTCTGCCCGCCCTCCCTCAACGCGTCACTCTCCGGACTCCTCCTCCTCAGTCACTCACTTCACAGTGCCTGCCCACTGCCAGCCACCCACTAGTACCACCGGTACTGTTTTACTTCCTGAAACTTTTGTATGGGGAAGCGGGCAGAGGGGGGAGCGCTAGCGGAGGGGGGTGGGGGGAATTTCCGACCCCCCCCCCCGCGATCGGGGCATGCTCCCCCCTTATGCCTGCGACCCCATAGGGCCCCCAAAAGCGGGATGTTCGGGGAGTTCGGGGTTCGGCCCGAACATGCCGAACATCGCGGCCATGTTCGGCGAACTTTCCCGAACCCGAACATCCAGGTGTTCGCCCAACACTACTTCTACGCAGAAGTGAGCACAATCCACGCAAGGTAACAGGAACAGGACTGAACTAACTAAGCGCGGGTGATCACGCTAAGCGCAACCTACCGAAAACGTGCTGGAAACTGACTGACTGAACACAGGATATAAACAGTTTGAGTACGTATATATCAGCGACACTGATGTATTAACGTAACACGAATACAAGGAAAATAACAAACGCGCTAGTATGCGTATATATCGGCGATGAACCAATATATGATGCAAGACCAGCAAAGTAACAAATACTGATAAACAGGATCAGGACTAGAAGGACTCACTGACACCTTCGCAGGAGTCAGTCCAGTCCCACACGAGATCTAGGAATGGGGGGGGGGGGGGCAGACAGAGTAACAGACAGAGTAACAGACTGATATTATAGCCCGTGGAGCCCTGCAGGAAGCAGATCTTTATACTGAGGTCATCCAATGGAAGCAGACATGCAGATTCCCACACAGGTGAATGGTAATTATTCAATCCTGAGCTGGCCAGAACTGCAGAGCAACTGCAGATGGAATCAGCAACTGGTTTGAGTGCAAACAAAACTATGCAAGCAAATGCATGTAATGAAATCAGAACTGCTTGGGTTGCAATACAACTGCAGCCAGCAGTACACGCTGCAGAAGCGATCGTGACACCCTTACTTCCTGTTGCATAACTGTAATACCCCACTTCTTGTTGCCTAACCCTAAACCCCCCTTCCTGACGCTAAACCCTAAAACCCCCCTTCCTGATGCCTAATCCTAACCCTCCCCCCCCACGTCCTACCGCAAATAACGTACACACAAAAAGAAAAAAACGATAAATTTCAAAAACAAATGTTAACAATTATACATTTCAAAAATGATTAATTAAAAAGTTTAAAATGATAAAGTTTCAAAATGATAGTTTTCAAAAATGAAAAAATACGGTTGGATGGGTGGACTCCCCCTATTTATCGAGTGCCCTCAATATCAGCCACACAGATATCCCTGATAATGGTGCAGGACGAGGGTGAACAAAAAGGGCACCGCCATAGACTTTAACGCAATTACCGTTAATACAGCAAAAAAAGCAGAAAAAAGGGAGCTGCAAAAATATTGTTAACAA
>NC_090646.1:669991221-670091221 GCF_040937935.1 Hyperolius riggenbachi
GACATCAGAGAAGACAGCCTCAGCTATAATGATTCCTGAGCAAAGCCAGACTGAATGCTCAGTCGGGGATTTTATCAGGGCTGATAAGCTGTGCAGTGCAGAATGAAACAGAGAGAAGGGTAAGTGTTTTCTCTAATGTTCCCACTGATATATATGGTAATATACATGAGGGTGCTTCATCTCTGGTTCACTTCAAGGATCCGAGGAGCCGATATGAACTGCCAGAAGATTAAAACAGGCAATACTTACAGAAATAAGACCAGAGTGTTCCCTAGAAGGGCTGATACTACTATTTAAAGGGTACCAGAGTTGAAAAATGAAAAAGATTTTATACATACCTGGGGCTTCCTCCAGCCCCATCCGCCTGGATCACACCCACGCCGCCGTCCTCCGCTGCCCGCAGCTACGAGAACCAGGTCCCCGCACTTCCATCAGTCGGAGCCACCTACACACGGGAAGAGCGCCCTCTACAAATCTCTCCAGAAGCAGCTGGAGAGATATGCAAACAGCGCACTTCTCTTACGGTAGACTGGGTCCGACTGACGGAAGTGCGGGGACCCGGTTCTCGTAGCTGCGGGCAGTGGAGGACGGTGGTGTGATAGTGATCCAGGCGGATGGGGCTGGAGGAAGCCCCAGGTATGTATAAAATATTTTTCATTTTTCAACTCTGAGTCACTTTAAATGCAAATACTTTGGTCACAGTTTGAGAAAAACGGATTCTTTGGAGAAATTCTTGATACTTGGAAAAATTGAGTGCAAAAGAAGAAGAGAAAGACAGAGGATAAGATGGATAGACACTATGAACATGCCTATGCAACAGCTGAAAGAAGGGGTTATTGACAGACACATCTGGCATACAAAAGTGCATACAGTCACAAAGAGTTGGAATGCACATTGCAAACAAGGCTCTACATGATATTCTACTGCTAGCTTCACACTGAAGAATCATCAATTACAAAGTCAGCCTTGTTCACCTTCACACTGGCAGGAGACTGGGAGTTCCAGTGACTGTTATTGGGCAGTATCCTTCACACTGGCAGGAGAAAGAGCGTTCACAAGATCGATATCCTCCAGGGTAGCTTGTGTCATCCAGTCATCTTGCTGGGCTATTATCCTGTCACCATCTACCAAGATAACCGGACACTCTACAAGGGGAATCGCCGTTTCCTGAGCCGTCTCCACTGAGGGCGCTGCAGAGAAAGCTTGACAAACAGCAAACTGGACTTCCATAAATACCTTCATGTCACACTGCAAGGTTACCGCAGCCTCCTTGTCTCTCGGAGATTCCGGCAGAAGAGTCATCGCCACTTCTACGGGCAGTCTTGTATAAAATGTTGAATACATCACTTTTATTTTATTTTATTTTTTTACACAAATGTATGGTAAGTATGTAAGTGGCTGACTCAGTCCTGACTCAGAGTGACTACAGTGTGACCCTCACTGATAAGAAATTCCCCTTTTTATCTCTTTCCTGCTCTCAGTATCCATGTTTTGCTAGGAAAGTGTTTTATAGTTGGAATCTCTTATCAGTGAGGGTCACACTGTAGTCACTTCCTGTCTGAGTCAGGACTGAGTCAGCCAATTACATACCGGATATTTAACTCTTTCAGGCAGAGAAAGATAAAAAGGAACACAGCATAGGTATTTGTGTGCTAGGCACTGTATATACCCATGTCTATCTCATCATATCACTTCGGGTATCCCTTAAGGCTAGTAATTGGCCCAAGCCTTATACGTTTTTTTGCCTTCCCCTGGATCAACTGGGATACGTGCAGGTTTTTTCCGGTTGAACTTGATGGACGGATGGCTTTTTCCAGCCAAACTAACTACGTAATTATGTTAGAACTGTTCCAAAACTCTAACAACCTATAACTTTTTTTTTTACCCGTCTAAAGCAGAAATTCCTGTCACCCGACCAGTGGATTAATTATTGGTTTGTTCAAAAGGAAGAAAGAGGATGGCCTGAAATATACGGAAGCTCCGATTTGCAGTGACAATAAAACACGGTGCTACATCTGTCGCTGGCAGGTGCTGGGAGCGATATTGTAAAGAGCTGGAGATATGCAGAGCGTGTCACCGAGCTGGCGATATTAAGCCGTATATTAAACTCTTCAGACATAATTCCTTCCGGCAAAATCATCTCTGATCATTTTTCAGCTCTTATTATAGTCTTTTATAGCCTTGCGCAGGTAGTGCGGTATTATTCTTTATTTTGTTCTTCATTTTGTTGTGAATTTATGTTCCTCCTAGTTATGCAGCATCAAAGTTATATGGGATGTTTTCCAAATGATACAATCGCTGCCCCAAGAACATTGTGAAAGGTATGATATATATTCCATGACGTATGACACACAAATCTTCCTTCAAAAAGTTGGACAAAAGGCAACGAGATCCAGCGCTAGCTGCCCAATTCGGCCTGGTGTGTGGGCTGCTGGTGGGCTGAACAGGGGAGGACCTCAAACACTTTGATACAGGAAGTGGTTGGTTCGGGCTTCTAGGATAGACTGGTAGAGGATAAATTACCTGGAGCTGTGACAAAGATGAAAGATGAGTAGTATCAAAAAATGAAATGAAATCTGAAGTGAGAAGAATATGGAGGCTGCCATATTTATTTCCTGTTAAACAATACCAGTTGCCTGGCAGCCCTTCTGGTCTATTTGGCTGCAGTAGTGTCTGAATCACACCAGAAAGTAGTATGCAGTTAATCTTGTCAGATCTGACAATAATGCCAGAAGCACCTGATCTGCTGCATGCTTGTTCAGGGTCTATGGCAGGACTGCCAGGCAACTTATATGGCTTAAAAAGAAATAAATATGGCAGCCTCCATATCCCTCTCACTTCAGTTGTCTTTTAAAAAGAAACCGTAACCAAGAATCAAACTTCATCCCAATTTGTGGCGAAAAAAAAAATGTCATTGGCAAATGAATGGCAGGAGTGTGAAATGTGACAATTTCTTTGGTTTTTAAAGGGCGGGGAAGTGGTTAACATTTCAATTCATGCATAAGAATTCCATAAAACAGACTGCTAAAAATATCTCACTGGTGCCCCGTTTTTTGGCGTTACCCCAAGCATCTGTCTTGTTTGCCTATGCCTAAAAACAGTCCTGCCTAAAGCATCAGAGGTCTGTGCTGCAGGAAACAGCTGGTGCTCCTGAGCACATAGTTTCTATGCCATCAGAGATATAATCTTCTGTACAGATAAGAAGTCCTCCCTCAGACTGCTGCTCTGGCCTGGGATAGTATCTGCGCCTGGCGCTGGGATTTGATGAACACACAGGCCGAACGCTGACGGGTGAGACATAGCGAGCATTAAGATGAAATATGGACACAGGAGACGTGTTACTTTCTGCTGCACTAATCACCTAATGCTGCGTAATTGTGTGTATATTTATCCAGTTATTGCTGCCCAGCTCTGCCTCCTTCTGCCCAGGCTGCTGTAAGGAGCGTGGATGTGGCGTGGACATTGGCGGTAATACCGGCTCCATCTGGCCGCTGACGAGCCCCTCCCTCCCGGCCCCCGGCAGATAAAGAGCAATGTGGGCCTCCGGGGGGGAATTCTGTTATGATTTCATTGCGGGATCTCTGCTCAGCATCTCGTCCTCCCAGCCAGGCCTCATCGCCGGCATCTGGAGTCCGCTGTCCGCTTAAATAACATTTTACACCGGCTAATGAGCGGAATGGCCCGGCTTGGACTCGCACAGAATGCAATAATCTGTAATTCTGTTTGCGAGGCTGAATCCGCACGGGCGCTTTATTCCGGCTGTTCAGAGTCATGTTAGCTTATTAAAGGGAAAAAAAATCCAGCTTTATCTAATATTCTGTAATACAGACTCAATGAACGGCCCCCGGATCTTTTTCCCTTTTTTAAATAATAACAATCACACCGCTATTTCACAGTAAACAGAAAACTGAGAGGCTTTGCTTTTTTGGGGGGGTGCCTTTCATTTAAAGGGGCACTCCACTTAAAGTGTACCCGAGGTGACATGTGACATGATGAGATAAACGTTTATGTACAGTGCAAAACCAATGAATAACCAGGCTGTTTTACTTGTTTTATTTTGCTGCCTGAAAGAGTTCATTTTTAGGCATAGAAGTGTCAGCTTCTGTCTTGTAGGTACCTTGTTGGGAATATAGTAAACATCACTGCTCGCTAATTACAGCCATAAAAGTTATCCTGGCAGAATACAGTATGTAGGTAGAAAAAAACAAAGTCTTGTAAAAGTAATACCTTTTAATGGCTAACTGATAAAGTTAAATGATGCAAACTTTCTGGGATCTAGTCCCCTTCTTCAGCCATATTTCCAGATGTTAGCACAAGCTTTATGGGATCTAGTCCCCTTCTTCAGGCATATTTCCAGATGTTAGCACAAGCTTTCTGGGATCTAGTCCCCTTCTTCAGGCATATTTCCAGATGTTAGCTGTAGTAAAACACTGATGCAGATAAATGGTAAACACAAAGATGGCAGTTGTGCTGGTTACTGTTTATCCGTTAGGTGTCAGGTGATCAGCAGGCTGGAGCCAGTGAGTTAGTGCAACCAAACATAAAATCCAGCAGGCCTCTGAAGATCATGAAGCCAAATCAATCATGTTACATAAGGTGTCATGAATCCTGTTCCACAATTTAAACCTTCTGTTAATGTCTTGAACATTTTAATAAATTTGTACTCCGAAATTTTTCTAGATTGATCATTTTTGAAGTTACCCTTAAAGAGGAACTCCAGTGAAAATAATGTAGTAAAAAAAGTGCTTCATTTTTTACCATAATTATGTATAAATGTAACGATCGGTGAAGCACAGAGAGGATCTGATTACCAGTGATCTGCAGAATCACTGGGAATACAGATGTATACCAGATTATACGTGATCTGCAGTATCACTGATAATCCGATATACTAGCTAACCTCTGTTCACCTGAGTAGTGTGTAGTGTTAGGTGTAACAGTAACACTTTGAGGACTAGGCCTCAGTGCAGCAAGGAGTACTGCACAGATTCCTTCCGCAGACCTGAGCTCTCCAAGATGGGAGGAGTCAGACTGACAGTAGGAAGGACAGACTGAAAGTAACCTTCAGGAGGAAGGATCACTAACAGAGCGAGGAACCGCCTCTAACAGTAAGGTCGGTTCTCGAGGTCAGACAAGCCAGGTCGTACACACACGGACAGATAAAGTACAAGATCAGAAGGCAAAGGCGGAGTCAAAGTACAGGCAGGGTTCAGCAACGGGGTATCAGAAATATCGGGGTACAAAATCAGGAGGCAGAAGCAGAGTCAAGGAACGAGCCGGGGTTCGGCAACAGAGTATCAGAAATATCGAGGTGCAAGATCAGAGTTCAGGAGGATAGTCAAGGCAGGCAAAAGTCATAACAGATAATCACAATCAAACTAGTACTTTAGCTATCAACAGAATCTAGCTAAGTGTAGGATTACAGCTCCAGCTGGTCCCGGCACACTTGCGGATCTGACTACGGATCTGGGTGCTCCCACATATGTGATCGCACGCCAGACAAAGAGCAAGTGAATAACCAGCAGTATATATACTCTAGGACCTTTCCAGGACCTCCCTAATTGCTGGTCCAATGAGAGCAGTGGAATTTGTCAGCTGACCCAGCTGGTCAGCCGACTCTCTTCTAACTGCTATTTAAACTCTGCCTTTGTGCTCGCGCGCGTGTAAGTCTGAATCTTGGTAGACTATCAGTCCCAGCCACACCAGTACTGTCATGCAATGTATCTAGTGCGGGGGCCGCCTCTGATGCGGATTCCGCCGTTACCAATGCGGATTCCGCCGTTACCAATGCGGATTCCGCCGCACTGCCTATGCGGCATGCGGCGTTTTTTCCGCGTTGTGACGCCATGCTGGACGCGGAAACAACCGCCTCACCTCGAGAGACAGCGGCCTTTCCGCGTTTCCTTATAGTACCCCCCCCCCCCCCCCCCCCCCAGGGAGTGTACTCCGGACAACTCCCACCAGGTTTCTCGGGGTGTAAGGCATGAAACTCCCTCACCAACTCATCCGCATGCATACGGTTCCCAGGTACCCATTGCCTCTCCTCGATGCCATACCCTTTCCAATGTACGAGGTACTGTACCGAGTTTTGTACCTTGCGAGCATCTAATATTTTTTCCACTTCATATTCGGGTTGGGTATCTACCAACACGGGAGGAGGAGGAGTAGGACCCACCTGGACTGCAGGTTTAAGAAGGGACACGTGGAAGGACTTTACCCCCCGCATGCTGGTGGGAAGGTCAATGGTATACGTAACATTGTTAATCTTTTTGGTCACGGAAAATGGGCCCACAAACCTGGGACCTAGTTTGGCAGATGGCTGCTTCAGGGTCAAGTGACGTGTGGACACCCAGACTAGATCCCCTGGCTGAAACTTCCATTCCACGGACCGTCTCTTATCTGCTTGACCCCTCTGACTCTGGAACGCCTTCTGCAAATTCCCCTTAACAATTCCCCAATTGTCCCTGAGTGACCTCTGCCAATCCTCCAGTGCAGGAAATGGGGACGAGACAACTGGAAAAGGGGAGAATTTGGGTGATCTCCCTGTTACAATCTGGAATGGGGAAAACCCAGACGAGGAATTCTTTAAATTATTTTGGGCGAATTCCGCGAAGGGCAAAAATTTCACCCAGTCACTTTGTGCCTCCGCAACGTAACATCTCAGGAATTGCTCCAGAGATTGGTTAATGCGTTCTGTCTGCCCATTCGTCTGCGGGTGGTAGCCTGACGAGAACGACAATTTCATGCCCATTTGGTGACAAAATGCCCTCCAGAATCCAGACACAAACTGGACTCCCCTATCAGACACAATGTCTTCCGGAATGCCATGCAGCCGGAAGACGTGAATGATAAACAATTCGGCCAATTCTTGAGCCGAGGGGAGTCCTTTCAGGGGCACAAAATGGGCCATCTTGCTAAACCGGTCGACTACCACCCAAATAACAGACATGCCTTCAGACCTGGGCAATTCCCCCACAAAATCCATGGACAGGTGGGTCCATGGCTCACTCGGGGTGGGCAAAGGCTGCAACCTTCCTACAGGTGCCAGCCGGGAGGGTTTACTCCTGGCACATACCGCACACTCCTTAACAAACTCCTTGCAATCTGTTGCCAAGGAAGGCCACCAAGCACACCTGGCAATCAGATCCTTCGTTCTGGCCGCACCAGGATGACCAGCATTCTTGTGGGTGTGAAAGAGTTGCAGAACTTGTAACCGGAATGGCAGTGGGATAAACAAAACCCCTTCGGGTTTCCCCTCAGGAACATCCCGCTGAAAGGGACCCAAAATCTCTATCCAATCCTCCCAAGTCTCCGTGGCGGCTAACACCAGTTTCTGCGGGATGATGGATTCAGGAGCGGGGGGCTGTGCTGTCTCAGGTTCAAAACACCTGGAGAGGGCATCTGCTTTGATGTTTTTGCTGCCTGGAGTGTACGTGATTATGAACCTGAATCTCGTAAAAAATAAGGACCACCGGGCCTGACGGGGACTCAGCCTCTTAGCCCCCTCGATGTATTCCAAGTTCTTGTGGTCAGTGTAAACAGTGATCGTGTGCTCTGCCCCCTCTGACCAGTGGCGCCACTCCTCAAATGCCAACTTAATAGCCAGAAGTTCCCGGTTGCCTATATCATAATTTTTTTCTGCAGGTGAAAACCTGCGGGAAAAATAAGCACATGGGTGTAATCTGCCCTGTAACCCAGACCGTTGAGACAGCACCGCCCCCACCCCAACTTCTGAGGCATCAACCTCCACAATGAAGGGAAAGGACGTGTCAACATTCCTCAAAATTGGTGCTGAGCAAAATAATTTCTTCAATAGAGCAAATGCCGCCACGGCTTCAGGAGACCAGTGGTTGGTATCCGCCCCTTTTTTCGTGAGACTGGTAAGGGGGGCAACTAACGTGGAGTATCCCTTAATGAACCTCCTGTAATAGTTCGCGAACCCTAAAAATCTCTGCAGGGCCTTCAACCCCACTGGCTGTGGCCACTCCAACACGGCTGTGACCTTGGCAGGATCCATTGAGAGGCCCGAGGTGGAAATTACGTATCCCAGAAACGTGACCGTGGTCACTTCAAATATACACTTTTCCACCTTAGCGTAGAACCTATTCTGTCTTAATTTGTTTAGGACAAATTTCACGTGGACCCTGTGTTCGGAGAGGTTATTGGAGTAAATGAGTATATCATCGAGGTATACCAGTACGAATTTACCCAATACCTCCCGGAATACCTCATTGATTAGTTCCTGGAAGACAGCTGGTGCATTGCACAACCCGAAGGGCATCACTAAGTACTCGTAATGCCCGTCGGGTGTGTTAAAGGCCGTCTTCCATTCATCGCCCCTTCTAATGCGGATTAGGTTGTATGCCCCACTCAGATCTAACTTAGAAAAGATCTTAGCAGTAGTGACCTGCGTGAATAAGTCGTCTATCAATGGTAACGGATAGCGATTCTTCACCGTGATTTTATTGAGACCTCGATAATCGATACAAGGTCGAAGACTCCCGTCTTTCTTCTTAACAAAAAAAAGAAACCGGCCCCAGCAGGTGACCGAGAGGGCCGAATAAACCCCTTGGCCAAGTTGTCCCGAATGTATTCCTGCATAGCCAACTTCTCGGGACCGGACAAGTTATACAGGTGACCCCTAGGGGGCATACAACCAGTACGGAGATCAATGGGGCAATCAAACGGGCGATGAGGAGGTAATTGATCAGCAGACTTGGGACAAAAAACATCAGAAAAATCGGAATATACCTCGGGAACACCCTCCACGTAAACCTTGGTCTGACCCAATGTCACCTTCCCCAGACACTGCTGATGACAATGATCGGACCATCTGGTTACCTGGCCCGTAGCCCAGTCGATTTGTGGAGAGTGGGCTTGTAACCAAGGCATGCCTAGGATAATCGTGGAGGTTGACATATGTAAAACGAAAAACTGTAGTTGTTCCCCATGCAGTACCCCTATCGTGACCTTCACTGCGGAGTCTGTGACAGGGGACGATCCCGTTGCAGAGGGCATTCGTCTACTGCCGTGACCTGAATGGGGGGACTTACTGGAGTGAGAGGAATACCCAACTCCTGAGCAAATTCAAGGTTCATAAAATTGGCCGCTGAGCCGGAATCAATAAAATCCTCAGTGGCTACAGACTTATTATCCCATGTAATAGTACAGGGGAGAAGTAACTTCTTCTCTTTTTGGGGTGAGAATGATGTGCCTAGGGTGTCACCCCCCACTACTCCTAGGCAGACCCGTTTCCCGACTTGTTAGGGCAGTTTCGCACCATATGCCCTGCTTCTGCACAATACAGGCACAGTTGTTCTGTTATTTTCCGCCTACGTTCCACCTGGGTCAGTTTAGATCGACCAATTTGCATTGGTTCGGGTGGAGGTAAGGCCGGAGAGGGTGACACAGGCGGAGATGCCGTTACTGAGGGTGTAGCAGAAGGTGCCACATACGAAGTCACCCTGACCCGGTGACTGCCCCTAGTCTGCCTCTGATGACGTAGTCGACGATCGACTCGGATGGCCGATGATATGGCTTCATCGACTGTCTTGGGCTCAGGTAAGGTTAACATCAAGTCAGAGACCTCCTCCGACAACCCAGACAGAAAATAATCCATCAAAGCAAAATTGTCAAATCTGGTGGTAACAGACCACCTACGAAATTCTGCCGCGTAATCCTCGACTGACCCTCTGCCTTGCCGCAAAAGTTTGAGCTTCCGCTCAGAAGTTGCCGCAAGGTCAGGGTCGTCGTATATCACGGCCATAGCCTTAAAAAATTCCTCTACTGAGGTCAGAGCTGTATCTGTGGGAGACAGGTTGTATGCCCAGGATTGGGAATCCCCAGTTAACAGTGTTTTAATAAAAATGACCCGTTGGGTCTCAGTCCCCGAGGATCGGGGTCTCAACTCAAAGTATGACAACACTCTACTCCTGAAATTCCGGAAGTCAGACTTCTTGCCGGAAAATTTATCAGGTACAGGCATACGTATGTCATCACTAGGAGGGGATCGCACTGAATCAACTGACGTCTGGAGGGTTCGCACGGAGCCTGAAAGGGCGTCAATCAAGGCTTTCTGCTGGCCCAGTGCTTGATGGAGGCTATCCACCGAAGTGGCAAGCACACCCAGACGATCAGTGTTTGCGTCCATTTTGTATTTTGGTCTGGCGTTCTGTAACGATCGGTGAAGCACAGAGAGGATCTGATTACCAGTGATCTGCAGAATCACTGGGGATACAGATGTATACCAGATTATACGTGATCTGCAGTATCACTGATAATCCGATATAATAGCTAACCTCTGTTCACCTGAGTAGAGTGTAGTGTTTGGTGTAACAGTAACACTTTGAGGACTAGGCCTCAGTGCAGCAAGGTGTACTGCACAGATTCCTTCCGCAGACCTGAGCTCTCCAAGACGGGAGGAGTCAGACTGATAGTAGGAAGGACAGACTGAAAGTAACCTTCAGGAGGAAGGATCACTAACAGAGCGAGGAACCGCCTCTAACAGTAAGGTCGGTTCTCGAGGTCAGACAAGCCAGGTCGTACACACACGGACAGATAAAGTACAAGATCAGAAGGCAAAGGCGGAGTCAAAGTACAGGCAGGGTTCAGCAACGGGGTATCAGAAATATCGGGGTACAAAATCAGGAGGCAGAAGCAGAGTCAAGGAACGAGCCGGGGTTCGGCAACAGAGTATCAGAAATATCGAGGTGCAAGATCAGAGTTCAGGAGGATAGTCAAGGCAGGCAAAAGTCATAACAGATAATCACAATCAAACTAGTACTTTAGCTATCAACAGAATCTAGCTAAGTGTAGGATTACAGCTCCAGCTGGTCCCGGCACACTTGCGGATCTGACTACGGATCTGGGTGCTCCCACATATGTGATCGCACGCCAGACAAAGAGCAAGTGAATAACCAGCAGTATATATACTCTAGGACCTTTCCAGGACCTCCCTAATTGCTGGTCCAATGAGAGCAGTGGAATTTGTCAGCTGACCCAGCTGGTCAGCCGACTCTCTTCTAACTGCTATTTAAACTCTGCCTCTGTGCTCGCGCGCGTGTAAGTCTGAATCTTGGTGGACTATCAGTCCCAGCCACACCAGTACTGTCATGCAATGTATCTAGTGCGGGGGCTGCCTCTGATGCGGATTCCGCCGTTACCAATGCGGATTCCGCTGCACTGCCTATGCGGCATGCGGCGTTTTTTCCGCGTTGTGACGCCATGCTGGACGCGGAAACGGCCGCCTCACCTCGAGAGACAGCGGCCTTTCCGCGTTTCCTTATAATAAATTATTTAGTCAGTGTTTTCTCATTGTAAAATCTTTCCTCTCCCCGATTTACATTCTGACATTTATTACATGGTGACATTTTTACTGTGGGCAGGTTATGTAGCTGCTCCTAGCTGTTTTGGCTGTTAGAGACAGCTGTAAACAGCTATTTCCTGTCTGTGAACATTGTTACATTGTGGCAGTTTGCCCAGAGTACCGCGGTACTCAGAGCTTCTTGTGGGAGGGGTTTCAATTCTAGATTGGAGTTTCTCTTTAAGAACAAGTACTTTGAGATCTTGCATGCTGTGTCCTAGTTCACAGAAGTGTTGGCCCACTGGTGTGTCCATTTTACCCTCATTCATTTTAAGGCGGTGATGGTTCATTCTTGTGCACAGTTTTTGTCCTGGCAGAATACAACTTCTGATAGCAAAAGGAAATTTTAAAAAAAAGTCAATAGTTCATGTATTTTAACTCTGGGACGCTTAATAGACTGCCACTGAGCAGAGAGACAACAAAAAATTCAATCTACTTTGTAAGTGTTTAAATATAAAATAAAACCATGGAATTAGATATACAAGTCATTTTTAGGAGTAGGAGGATCAATGCAATTGTTTATGTCATCAGTTTATTTTTATCTCGAGTCTAGTGGGCGGAGCTAACGGTAGGCTTCTACTTATATCTCTTGAGTGGAAGCCAATGAGATGCTAATAATGATGGCTTGCGTGCAAATGAATGCAAACTGTATGCAGCCTGATATTGGTGGAGAATGTAAAGCCTGGCCTATCCTGAATCAGGTGTAGAGCAACACATGGCATCAATGCATGTCAATAGCAACGCACTGCCATGAAGTTGACAGGCTTTGGTGTGCTCTGGGCATCCGCTACAGATTTATACTTCTTCCACCCCTAGGCTAATTTTCTTCCATGTGTAGCACCCCCCTCTGATCTTTGTGCAGCCCCCTCTTCCATGTCTAACATTCATGTACAGCAGCCTCCTTCAAGTCTGCACAGGTCCCTTGGGCTCCAGCTCCCTGTGTTGCTCCTTATTTCTGCATTCTATTTGCAGCCTCTTCTTCCATATGCAGCAATCCCTCTTCTGTGTCTATCCGCCCCTTGGCCAGCAGCCGCCCAAGGCCTGGGCCAATGTGATCTTTGCAGAAATCCAGATCAGTGAGTTATGCTACAACAGATTTGGTGTAAGTCATCCCAAAGGGCAGGACAGAACATAGAGCGGGGACAGAATTTAGGGATTTGAGAGTAAGTATGCCAAATGGACAGACTAAAAAGAGCTTTGTAGGTTGGAAGTGGGCCTCATGTGCACAGACATTTATTAAAATGCTAAGTGTAGGTAGAAAAAACCAAAGTCTTGTAAAAGTAATACCTTTTAATGGCTAACTGATAAAGTTAAATAATGCAAGCTTTCTGGGATCTAGTCCCCTTCTTCAGGCATATTTCTAGATGTTAGCTGTAGTAAAACACTGATGCAGGGAAATAGTAAACATGTAGATGACAGTTGTCCTGGTTGCTGTTTAGCAGTTAGATGTCATGTGATCAGCAGGCTGGAGCCAGTGAGCTTATGCAAGCATACATGAAATCTAGCAGGTTTCTGAAGATAGTGAAGCCAAGTCAATCATGTTACATAAGGAGTCATGAATCCCATTCCACAATTTAAACCTTCTGTTAATGTCTTGAACATTTTCATAAATTTGTACTCAGAAATCTTTCTTGCTTGTTCATTTTTGAAGTTACCCTTAAGAATAAATACTTTTAGATCTTGCATGCTGTGTCCTGGTTCGCAGAAGTGTTGGCCCACTGGTGTGTCCATTTTACCCTCATTAATATCCTTATATAATGCCCTTATATCTTGTGCACAAGCCAAATACAAATACCAAACTCACAGAAATATCATCAAATATCAGACCAATTTTCCTGTGAATCATCCAATGTTGTATACATGATACGCTGCATGAAATGCCCCTCAAGAGGTATCTATATAGGAGAAACAGGACAAAAACTGCGCACAAGAATGAACCATCACCGCTTTAAAATTAATGAGGGTAAAATGGACACACCAGTGGGCCAACACTTCTGCGAACCAGGACACAGCATGCAAGGGGGGGCGGGATAGCGGGACCCCTCCCCCAACCTGGGACCGTCCCACCGAATCCGGGACAGTTGGGGGGCTTGCATGTGCCCCCCCACCTCCCCATTACATGTGCCCCCCCCTCCCCATTACATGTGCATTAAAGGGGAACTTCAGCCTAAACAAACATACTGTCATCAAGTTACATTAGTTATGTTAATTAAAATAGATAGGTAATATAATCTCTTACCCACCCTGTTTTAAAAGAACAGGCAAATGTTTGTGATTCATGGGTGCTGCCATCTTTGTCATGGGGGCAGCCATCTTTTTGGTTGAAAGGAGGTGACAAGGAGCAGGAGACACAGTTCCAACTACCCTGTGTCCTGATTACCCCTCCCAGCTGCACACGCTAGGCTTCAAATGTCAAATTCAAAATGTAAAAAAAAAAAAAAAAAAAAAAAAATATTGCACCAAAAACAGCAGAATGAGAACAACAAAATCAGAAATCCCATCATGCTTTGCACAGCATCAGGGGGAAAAAGCCCGGGCAGTTTTCTTCTGTGCAGCTAAAAATGAGGCTTGTATAAGAGAAACAAAGTTCTGATGCTGTGAAACTGTTAAATAAACACAAAGCCTTTTCAGTGCTGCTGAGTCGATTTTTAGTCCGGACTTTAATAGAGATGGCCCAAACAGTTTGCCGGTGAGCAGTGTTCTGCGAACATCCGTTGTTTGCATTCACGGCGAACATTTGGTGTGTTCGATTCGCCCCATCATCATTGAGCTCAACTTTGACTTCCTACCTCAGTCAGCAGACACATGGCAGCCAATCAGCTAGCAACCATTCCTGGAACCCCCTACCCGACTATCAAAAATAATATGTGTGTGTGACACTCCACAGCCCACTGACACCCAGAGCTGTGTGCACACTAATGCTGTTGCCTCATTAAAGGGACTCCGAGCTCAAAATAAAAATGAAATTGCTACTCACCTTGGGCTTTCTGCAGCCCAGTGTAGGTCGGGAGGTCCCACAACGGCGTCCTGTCTCTTCTCCTAGGCCTTCGCTCAGAAATGGCTGCCAGAGCTGTGCTTAATGTGATTTCTGCCCTTTAGGGATTAAAACCCGACTTTGCGTCAACTCTGTAATTTTTGGTGAGACTTTTGGCATGGATCCCCCTCCGGCATTGCCACAGTCCAGGCGTTAGACCCCTTGAAACAACTTTTTCATCACTTTTGTAGCCAGAAACAGTCTTTGTAGTTTGTAAAATTCGCCTGCCCATTGAAGTCTATGGCAGTTTGCCAGATTCGCCTGTTTGTGAACATTTGCAGAAGTTCTCGTTCATCGTTCTCAAATGAAAAATTCTGTTTGCGACATCTCTATGCGTTAATGCCACCCTCGACTTTCAGCAGGCGCAGGGTGAGCTGTCTCTCGGCTTTGCCCTGCTCCGAAATTTGGTCGCGGCTATTTTAAATGTATGCGTAAAATGCTGCAATTAATCACCCTTAAAAAAGTCTTAAACAAGGCTGTATAGATTTGAGCGGGCCTCCCTGTGATTGGCAGCGGGCAGAAGGACTGGAAGAGAGATGGATCAGTCATGCAGCAAGGCTTTCTATTGATTGGAGCGGTGTCAGCATGTTCTCATTGTACAAAATATAAAATAAAACTGAAACAACATGCAGAGTTATAGCCGTATAAACTGACAGATGATAAATATAATATTATACGGGATAGTAAAGGTTTAGGGACTGGCAGTGGTATTATAGCGCAAGGCACACGGTTCCAGCGTCAGATATAATGTGCCAATAATGCAAGAGTAACAACGTGGAACAGCAATAACTGACCAATCTAATAGTAAAGCAGCTATAAAGGCAGCAGCCGTTCCCCGCCGCGCGGTGTAAAACCCGTTCGCTTTGCGGAACGGCTGCCATTATTCCCAATATCAGCCAATTTCCTTCCAGCAAGCTCCAATAACTGCCGTCCAAACGCCGCGTCCAGACTCGCGGGCAGATATAAAGAGGCAGCGAAGCAGCAACACGTGGAGACGGATGAGGCAGAAGATGCAGGCTTCCGTACAGGAAGGATACAGACACACTTATTTAAAAACTTGACCGATTAGCACTTTTTCCAAAACTGCAATCAACTCACTTATAATGTGTTTGATATGCTATTTGCATTTTTATGCATATTTTGGGTGTAAAGTGAACATGTTGGCTAATCCGCTCATGATATACCAAGAGCTGTGCCATCCGTCCACAGAGCTTTGAGACAAGCAGCAAAGTTCAGTAGGGATTGGCAGAGAGGGGTGACATCAGAGGAGCGGGAGGAGATCTGGATGAGGCAGGTAGCAAAGGTCAGTCGGGATTGGCAGAGAGGGGTTACATCAGAGGAGCGGGAGGAAATGTGGATGAGGTGGGCAGCAGAGGTCAGTAGGGATTGGCAGAGAGGGGCAGCATCAGAGGAGCGGGAGGAGAGGTGGATGAGACAGACAGCAGAAGTCAGTGGAGATTGGCAGAGGAGGCAGCCTCAGAGGAGCGGTAGGAGGGGTGGATGAGACAGGCAGCAGAGGTCAGTAAGGATTGGCAGAGAGGGGCAGCCTCAGAGGAGTGGGAGGAGAGGTGGATGAGATGGGCAGCAGAGGTCAGTAGGGATTGGCAGAGAGGAGCAGCATCAGAGGAACGGGAGGAGAGGTGGATGGGGCAGGTAGCAGAGGTCAGTAGGGATTGGCAGAGAGGAGCAGCATCAGAAGAGTGGGAGGAGAGGTGGATGAGGCAGGTAGCAGAAGTCAGTAGGCATTGGCAGAGAGGGGCAGCATCAGAGGAGTGGGAGGAGAGGTGGATGAGACAGGCAGCAGAAGTCAGTAGGGATAGGCAGAGAGGAGCAGCATCAGAGGAGCGGGAGGAGAGGTGGATGTGGCAGGCAGCAGAGGTCAGTAGGGATTGGCAGACAGGGGAGGCATCAGAGGAGCAGGGGGAGAGGTGGATGAGGCAGGTAGCAGAGGTCAGTAGGGATTGGCAGAGAGGGGTAGCATCAGAGGAGCGGGAGGAGGGGTGGATGAGACAGGCAGCAGAAGTCAGTAGGGATTGGCAGAGAGGGGTAGCATCAGAGGAGAGGGAGGAGAGGTGGATGAGACAGGCAGCAGAGGTCAGTAGGGATAGGCAGAGAGGAGCAGCATCAGAGGAGCGGGAGGAGAGGTGGATGTGGCGGGCAGCAGAGGTCAGTAGGGATTGGCAGAGAGAGGCAGCATCAGAGGAATGGGAGGAGAGGTGGATGAGACGGGCAGCAGAGGTTAGTGGGGATTAACCACTTCACCACTTAGGGGTTTAACCCCTTATGGACCAGAGCAATTTTCACCTTTCAGAGCCCCTCCCATTCATTCATAACGTAATCACTACTTAGGCTTTCTTTTGGTGGTACATTTTTCTAAGAATTATTCTATTCCAAATGCATTTTAACAGGAATTATTTTATTCTAAATGCTTTTTAACAGGAATAATAAGAAAAAAAAGGCCATTATGGTTTTAAAATAATTCATGCTATTACACCGTGTAAATTATATCCCTATTACAATGTAGGGCACCAATATTTTATTTGAAGATAAAGGTGCATTTTTTTTCAGTTTTGCGTCCATCACTATTTACAAGCCCATATTTTCAAAAATAACAGTAATATCTTGACATACATATTAAAACATTTCAGTCCCCTTGGTAACTATTTATGTATTTTTTTTAATAGTCATTGTTTTTATTATTATTTTTTATGCAGACATTTTATTTGGGTATTTATAGGAAAGTGTGGGAGGTAAGGAGCTAATTTAAATTATGTGTCTTTTTATTAAAATAAATGTATGTAGGTGTAATTTTACTATTTGGCCAGCAGATGTCCTCACTCATTACATTCCTGAGTGTACTATTAGTACAAGCACAGGAAGTAATGTGTGTATGTATTACTTTGTTTTTTGTCAATGACCACGGCATCTCATTGATGCTGGCGATCATTGACACAGAGACTTAGGTCAATGAATGGGAACTGCCGCTCCAGGGCCTATGCCACCTGATGAACCTGTTTTACCTGGCGTCATAGGCCACCCGCCCCTGGGTGGATAAGGCAGACATTACAAACTAGACAAACTTCCATAATGAGTGACATCTTCAGGATCAAAAGAAACAGCTCCAAAAACAATGAGCAGGCTGTGGTAATATGCAGACTGAAGACAAAGCTGGGCGAGGCGCCACATTTTCAAATGATCTAATGAACCGCTTCACAACTGAGGGGTTTTACCCCTTCAGTATCCGAGCAATTTTCACCTTTTAGCGCTCCTTACATTCATTCGCCTATAACTTTATCATTACTTATCCCAATGAAATGAACTATATCTTGTTTTTTTCGCCACCAATTAGGCTTTCTTTAGGTGGGACATTATGCCAAGAATTATTTTATTCTAAATGTGTTTTAATGGGAAAATAGGAAAACATTTGGGAAAAAAATCCTTATTTTTCAGTTTTCGGCCATTATAGTTTTTAAATAATGCATGCTACTGTAATTAAAATCCATGAAATGTGCTTAAAAACAAGAAGAGAATCGAGAGCCCAATATGGAGCAGTATTGTCAGGTAAAATGAAGAGTTCAATACAATTTTATGTATATATATACTCACAAACACGGGTTACCAATAGGCAACCACTTTAAATGCAGGTGGGGAGCATTAGGACCTGACCCCACTCAGGTTAAGAAGTCGCTCTCTGTAGATAGTAGATGGGGATGCACCCCTCCACCCAGGGTGGACTAGAAGATCAGCAAAAACTCGGTATACAGAGGCGCCAGAGTAGAGTAAAACGTTTTAAAAACCGCTTAAAAGGAGAGGGGGATGTTAAGGTGGACTCACCTCCCTCTTACAAAAAAAGAAAACTCACTTGAGTCTCAATAAAATAGAATTGTCAAGTAATTTATTCAACTTATGCAACGCGTTTCGCGGGCGTGACCCCGCTTCCTCAGGCAAAAATGGGAGCACAACTGGAATAAAAACAAAATATACACAAAATAACTACCCACAGAATTGCAACAATTGGCGCAGCAGATAATTGGTAGAGAACACATAAAATAATTGCTACATAAAGCATTGCTACAAAAAAAAAAAAAAAAAAACATTTTCCGCCCACATAAACACAGGGCTATACAAACAAGCTTAGATGTCAGAAATCAAATAGCTAAGGCTTAATGCTCCCAGATTAAAGGAATCATATTGTATGTCTCAAAGTGAAACAGTTACATGGTAGAGCTGGGTATAGGCCACGGTCTATTCCCAGATAGCATATAGAGCTTTATATGGACACAAAAAGGATTAAAATAAACTGCAAGCATAAAGTATAAGATAACTTACCTCAGTGGGTCAAGCAATAAGTTTGAGCGCCTCTGTGTCAGTATGAAGTGAGGCTTGCTTTAAATGGGAAGAGAGGTTAAACTGACAGGACTGAAGTCCAATCAGGAATGTTTGGTAACAGGAAGTATTTGGTAACAGGAGGTGTGAACAACTTTGCACAGGAAGTGAATCTCTCCAGTGGGATAGTTACGAAATCCCCAGCAGTGGCTGGGACATGGGATAACCAGCAATGGCTGGATAGAGTAATGGTCAAGGGCTCTGCCTCTGACACAGGCGACCCGGGTTCAAAACCCGGCTCCACCAGTTCAGCAATTTTTTGTGGCAGCTAGACAATTCATGTAACTTTTAGCCATGGATGTTCGTATAAAGAGGTCATTGGGTGTGCACATGTATACATACGGATTCAGGTGTAAAACGGTAAAAATGGTAAAATATAACAGTATGAGTGTTTTTTAAAAACCATATAAACATGCCAACAGTATATAATAAAAGTATACATGAGATAGAGCATAAGAGGCTGCCAATGATAAAAATGTGAACACAATGTTATTATAAAAATGTGGGTAATGATGATATAAAATAAATAAAAAAAAAAAATTAAAAATAAATATATACACATACACATATATATATGTATATACATACATACATACATACACATAAAAAACGTAGACGTATAAAAGTAACATCTATAAATTTTGACATCATAAAAGGGGTCAAGAGTAAGAAAGATATAAAAGAGAGGACCATTACAAGCATAAAAAAGGTTTGGAGTATAGATGGAGCTATTTACCTATAATTAAACACTTGGGAGGTGGGATCAAAATACTTTTTCTAAGACCTCATTTAGCCCTGTTGGTGTTAGGGTTTTGAGGATCTGTATCCACATCATCTCCCTATGCCGCAAAGTCTCAAAAACATTAGTGGTGTTGGGGGGTAGAGATTCAATCAAAGTGATAGTGAATAGGTGTGGGTTGTTTTGGTGATGGGTGCCAAAGTGCCGGGAAACACTGTGGAGTGCATAATTATTAATGATGTTCCTTTTGTGTTGCCCAATTCTGGTTCTGGTGGTCTGGGTGGTCCGTCCGACATATTGCAGTTTGCAGGGGCATGATATTAGGTATATTACATTTTTGGTTTCACAGGTGATGTTTTGTTTGATCGTGTAATGAGTATTGGTGGTAAAATGATTGAAAGGAATCTGTTTGGGTTATAAAGGAACAGGCCTGGCAGCGGGACTTTTGACAAGCCCGTGATCCTAGGAGTAGTGAGTTGGTGTGGTGGCTTGGTTCACTGGGTTGGATCATTTTAAGTCTGCTGGGGGCCAATAGGTTCCGGAGGTTGGGAGCTCTCCGGAAGGTAAGTGTTGGATTTTTTGGTAATGTGTTGAGTAGATAAGGATCCTGCTGTAGGATTTCCCACCTTGACTGAAGAATGGTTCTGATAGCACTATGTTGCATACTGAATTTGGTGATAAACCTTGGAAAAAGGGCAGAGGGGTTGGCTGATTGTGTGGGTTGGGTCTGGGCTAGTTGATGGGTATTCATGGCCCTGTGTTTGGCATCCTTCAGGAGTTTGCGTGGATAGTTACGGTCAGTGAATTTGCCTGTAAGTATTCTGGATTGGTCATGGAAGTCCTTAATGTCTGTGCAGTTACGGTGTATGCGTCTGTATTGGCTGTAGGGTGTGTTGGTTGTCCATGGGCGGTGATGATGACTGTCAAAGTGGATGTAATTGTTAGCGTCTACCTTTTTAAAGTGGGTTTTGGTTTTGATGTGGATGGAATCAGTGAACAGTAGGAGATCTAAATATTCTATGGAATTATGGTTATATTGACAGGTAAATTGGAGTCCGGCAGGGTTGGTGTTAAGGAATTCTAAAAATAAATTAATGCGTGTGGGGTCACCTTGCCAGATAAAGATTAAGTCATCGATATAGCGGCGGTAAAAAATTATGTTTGATGAAAAGGGGTTGTCATGAGTGAATTTTAGAAATTCTAGGTAGCCCATTGCTAGATTTGCATATGAAGGGGCAAATGAGCTACCCATGGCTGTGCCTGTTAGTTGGTGGTAATGGTTTCCTGCAAATGAAAAAGCATTATGTTTTAAGATAAATTCTGCACATTGTATTAGAAAAGTCTGTTGGGTGATGGGCATATCTGGATTTTGGTTTAGGAAGAATTTTAGGGCTGTGAGTCCAAATGGGTGAGGTATATTTGTGTATAAGGAGGTGACGTCACAGGTTAACCAAAGGAAATCGGATTGCCAGTTTATATCTTTGAGGAGTTGGATGAGATGTTGGGAGTCTTTTAAATATGACGGAAGTGCCTGAACATGAGTTTGGAGATGTTGGTCAAGAAAACGAGATAAATTGCTGGTTGTAGATTCAATTCCAGAAATAATTGGTCGGCCTGGTGGTTTTATGAGTGTTTTGTGGATTTTTGGGAGAAAGTAAAAAAAGGGTGTTTTGGGGTGCTGATTTATAATGAAAGAACGTTCGTTTTTTGTTAAGATACCGTTTAGAAAAGCCGTATTGATGAATGTTTTAAGTTTATTGTTAAATTCGAAAGTGGGATCATGATCTAGCGGAGAGTAGTGATCAGTGTTGTTAAGTAGTCGGTATGCCTCTTCTAGGTAATCAGCTCTGTTCAGTAGAACCACTCCTCCGCCCTTGTCCGCCGGCTTAATAACAAGGTTATGATTATTCTGTAAGGTTTTGATGGCTCTAGTTTCTGATGGGGTTAGATTTGATTGTTGGATAGAATGTTTTAGGGGGAGTTTTTGTAAATCCTCAAGAACCAGGGCATAAAACGTGGGGATAAAGTTACCTTTGGAGCCTGTAGGGTAGAACCTAGACTTTCCTTTTAATTGAGTTGTAATGTATTTTTCTGTGGCCAATTCCCCTGGATCTATGGAAACAATGGGAATGTTGTCATTAGCTGTAATGATCAGGGTTGTATCAGTGTCAGGATTTTGTTGGTTTTTCATGGCAAAGTGGCGTTTAAGGGTAAGTTTACGGATATATGCATTTAAATCTGAGAAGAGTTCAGACATACTAGATGAATTGGTGGGGCAAAATGAGAGGCCCTTCTGTAATAGTTCTGTTTCTCGCATGGTTAGGGTATGATTTGATAGATTGAAGATGGACTGCATTTTGGGACCAGTGTCATTAAAGTGAAGTATCTGTTTCTTTTTTCTTTGTTTTCCTTTTCCTCTGCATCCTGTTTTTCTGGGCTTGGGGGAGGTCGTTTCAAGGGGACTTTTGGTTTCAACAGGACTCTGTTGCCAATGGCGCTGGGCATGGGTAGTAGTAGGGTATTCTGGGACAGTGAGGAAGGAAGATCTAAAAAAGAGGCCGAAATAGTGCTGGTGGTGTCAAGGTTGTCAGCTCTACATGGGCTTGCGGCTTGGGCTGTATCTGAAGGGTTGGAGGGTGTAATTGTATTAGTTTCGGGTGAGATCACTATGTCGGGAGTGTCCACCATGGGGTTTTGAGCTGTTTGGGAAGGATCTGAACAAGAAGCTGGAATTTGTGTTGGTGAATCATGCACACTCAGCTGGGAGGCTCTTAGATCATCTGTAGGGGAAGAATTACGGGGATGTGGGGTTTCCTCGGGACCAGTGTGATTAATTGTATCATGCCCCTTGAATAGGGTATCAGGATGGGTACCGCTCAAGAATTTATACATGGGCCGTTCATTTACTTTGAAGGTTGGTTTATCGGGTTTTGGACCTGGTGTTTTCCTGGAGATTTTG
Organism: Hyperolius riggenbachi; assembly: GCF_040937935.1. NCBI lineage: Eukaryota > Metazoa > Chordata > Amphibia > Anura > Hyperoliidae > Hyperolius > Hyperolius riggenbachi. Next base: position 670,013,702 of record NC_090646.1, read on the forward strand.
GTTTTGGTGTTGTGGTTCCTGGGGGGTTTGGCTTTGAGTATCTGGGTTGTGTGTGGAATGGATGTGGGGGTTTTTTGAGTTGTGGTGGGGAGTATTTGGTCAACAGAAAGTGCCGGGGTTCCCATGAAGGAAGTATTTTTAAATAATGTTTTTTCCAACATGGTTGTGTGGGCAAAACTAAATTTAGGGGGGTTGTAGGCCGGTGGGGGGGGGGGGGGATTGGTGTGGTGGGTGCCTGTGTGGGTGGAGGAAAGGTGGGTGGCGGGACAGGGTGGGGTGGTGGGTACAGGGGAAAAATGTGATTCTGGGGTGCCGGAATTTTTAGACTCATCAATGGTGGCGGTAGTGCTGGTGCTAGGGGTGCCGGTGTAGGTGTCGGATAGGCTGGTGGGAATCTGGTCTTTCTTTCCCTTTCTCTATGCTCAGCATAGGCCAGTCTATCTCGGTTGAGTTTTCTTAATTTATTATCTATAGTGTCTATTTCGAATTTCTTTATTTTGGAGATAAGGTTTGACATAAGTGGGTGATATTGTTTTTTTTTGAGTTTAGGGCAATAGTTTGTTTTAATTTACTGATCGTGGGTTGTAATTCTTCTATAATGGTCTTTCTTTTGGTAATGATTCTCTCCATCATCCCCCCTGTGCACACCTCCAGGTAAATATACCACTCATCACTGTAGACAAGGTCTTTGGGGAAGGTGGAGAGAGTTTTTATCCTGATGCCATCTGGTGAAATCTTTTCTTCTATATACATCTGCTGCATAGCTATGTCCGCAATGTTAAAAAACTCATCCTTTAGGGCAGTCTCAAGTTGTTGGAAAATCGGTTTTAAATCAATGTCCGGCATTTGTACATTATTATCTGGCTCCGCCAGGACATCAGTAGGTACATTATTATGAGTTTTAAATTGAGCCAAAAGGCAGGTCCTATGAGAGGCACGATCATCTATGAATTCCATATTGGGACTGCTATCGATCTGTCGCTCTAGCGTGACCCAGGTGTGACGCAGAGGAGGAAGTATGCTTAAAAACAAGAAGAGAATCGAGAGCCCAATATGGTGCAGTATTGTCAGGTAAAATGAAGAGTTCAATACAATTTTATGTATATATATACTCACAAACACGGGTTACCAATAGGCAACCACTTTAAATGCAGGTGGGGAGCATTAGGACCTGACCCCACTCAGGTTAAGAAGTCGCTCTCTGTAGATAGTAGATGGGGATGCACCCCTCCACCCAGGGTGGACTAGAAGATCAGCAAAAACTCGGTATACAGAGGCGCCAGAGTAGAGTAAAACGTTTTAAAAACCGCTTAAAAGGAGAGGGGGATGTTACGGTGGACTCACCTCCCTCTTACAAAAAAAGAAAATCTGCTGCGCCAATTGTTGCAATTCTGTGGGTAGTTATTTTGTGTATATTTTGTTTTTATTCCAGTTGTGCTCCCATTTTTGCCTGAGGAAGCGGGGTCACGCCCGCGAAACGCGTTGCATTTGTGGAGTTGAATAAATTACTTGACAATTCTATTTTATTGAGACTCAAGTGAGTTTTCTTTTTTTGTAAGAGGGAGGTGAGTCCACCTTAACATCCCCCTCTCCTTTTAAGCGGTTTTTAAAACGTTTTACTCTACTCTGGCGCCTCTGTATACCGAGTTTTTGCTGAAAATCCATGAAATGTATTTGCCTATTTGTCCCGGTTATTACACCATTTAAATTATGTCCCAATCACAATGTTTGGCGCCAATATTTAATTTGCAATTAAAGGTGCATTTTTTTCAGTTTTTGCGTCCATCCCTAATTACAAGCCCATAATTTATAAAGTAACAGTGTTATACCCTTTTGATATAAATATTTAAAGATTTCAGTCCCTAAGGTAACTATTTATGTTTTTTTTTTTTTTTACATAGTTACATAGTTGTAACTTTTGGTGTATTTTTTTTTTTATTACAAAAAAAAAAAATGGTAACAATTGGGGAGTGTGGGAGTTAATGAGTTAATTTATATTGTAAAATAATGTATTTGTATGTGAAAAATGTTTTTAAGTGTAGTTCTGCTTTTTGGCCACAGTATATTTTTGTGAATGCGTCCTGTAAGCGCCGGAAGTACAGGGAGGCTGGGAAACTTTTTTTTTTTCACAATGATCGCGCTGCTTTTCATAGAAGCAGCCGATCATTGCTGGGGGGCAGAGATCAACGAACCGGAAAGGTTTTTCCCGTTCATTGATCTCTGGGCGAGCGGGGGGCAGCGTGCACGAGCATGGGAGCGTGGCGGTAGTGGCGGGGGGTGCATATATCTACGCTCCGGACGGGGGACTTAAAGAGATACTGAAGCAAAAAAAAATATATGATAAAATGAATTGGTTGTGTACTATGAATAATTACTAGAAGTTTAGCAGCAAAGAAAATATTCTCATATTTTTATTTTCAGGTATATAGTGTTTTTTCTAACATTGAACAATTCTATAATATGTGCAGATTACACAACACTCAGCATTCAAAATGATTCTTTCAGAGCAGTCTGTGAACTAATGACCTCTCCTCTGGCAGATAATAAGAAAACAGTTGAGATATAAAAGTCAGATAACAGCCCTCTCCACGACTTTGAAAGTCGCAGAGCTTAATTGCTTTTTTGCATAGAGATAACAACTGGAGTTTCTTAACTCTTCCTGTACTGAAAACAGTTAGACTGATGTATCTGATCTTAATGTTTTATTTCTTAGCTGTACTACACATACAAATCATAATATCATAAAAAAAATTTTTCGCTTCAGTGTCTCTTTAAAGTAAACCTCCGGACTAAAAATCTACTCAGCAGAACTGAAAAGGCTTGGTGTTTCTTTAACAGTTTCACAGCATCAGAACTTTGTTTTTCTTACCAAAGCATCATTTTTTAGCTGCATTTTTAGCTAAGCTCCACCCATCAAAGAAAACGTTGCCTAGCAACTGGGAGAGGTGCTCATAACACAGGTCAGTTGGAACTGTGTCTCATGCTCCCTGTCACCTCCTTTCAACCAAAAAGATGGCTGCCATCATGAAATCAAACATTTACCTGCTCTTTTAAAACAGGGTGGGTAAGAGATTATATTACCTATCTATTTTAATTAACATAACTAATGTAACTTAATGCATCCAGCTACATTTAAGTGGTCAGCAGGTGCTCGTCAGCCAATCAGGATGCACTGTCATACACCCTTTACCTGCCATACCACATCTAGCAGCCATTAGCATTCAGGTGGGAGGCTTCAGTTGGACGCCATCGCAAGATTGCGTCGCTAGCAGGACCGCCCCGTGCAGGCATCCCTCCCACAGGGGTCCCTCCCTAACCGCTTACTTGTCCGCCATGTCCTAGAGCTTTTCAAATTCAAATTTATTGAATTTCTTTTCAAGGGGAATTTGTAATTGCTGCCATTCTTGCACTGTTAATGGCACAGGCCTCAAACCTGGTACAGTTGGTCATTGGGTGACTGGGGTTCAAATTCAGAGAAGGGGGTGGAGCCACAAACAGCCAATCAGATTTGTTTCATTTCAATCCACATTATTGATGTTAAAGATCACAAAGCTCACAGACTTGGTCATTGAGTAATTGTGTGTTAGGGTTAGAAATAGTGGGCAGAGCCAACACCAGCCAAATACATCCCCGGGCAACGTCGGGCAATAAGCTAATTTAAAATAAATTATTATAAAATATAGATTTTTACAGAGTAAAATGCACTACATATTACTATCTTCCAATGTTGCTGACACTTACAGAAAGCAGTAAAATTCCAACTTTTTTTTGGTTTTTGGCTAGTTTATCTCCTCATGGGGGATTCTCCAGTATTCTTTTAATGTACAAAATCACTTACTGTATGGCAGATGCTTAGTCCAAATGCCAACTACTAAAATACAATTAGTGTGTAAACGAGTAGGGAAGCTGACTCACATCTGTGCATAGATCCCTTCCAAAGAGGGCTTATGTTAAGATAGACTAATGGTAATACTGAGAATCCTCCATGAGGAGATTAACTAATCCAAAATCTGTCAGATCTGTCAGATTTTTTTACAACCTACTATAAGTGACAGCAACTTAGAAGAAAAGTAATTTATGGTGCATTTTACTCTGGGAGGAAGGGCCTGTTGACACTTATAATCGTACGGGAGTGATTTTCCCGCGATCAACGCGGAAAAATCACTGGACACTGCGGCGGTTTTGGAGCGATCGCGATTAGCTTGCTTTGCAAGATCGCGGAACGCTCGTCGCCGGCAAACCGCTGCATGCAGCGCGGTTGCAGTTATCGCTAACCACAACCGTGGCAGTGAGAACACTGCCACTCGCTACATTGTGTAGCGGTTTTTGCAAAACCGCTAGCGGTTTGCCGTGAGCGGGAATCGCGCGATTCCCGCTCGGGTGAGAACGGGCCCGAAAAGGTACAATTTATATACATGAATATTACATTTAACAATTGTTCATGCGAGTGGTCCTTCAGAAGTGCTAACTAGAGACATTGCTGGAGCAGAAATGAATGTTTCTATTTATCTTTTTTATAGCGACCTTTGAAACAGATTATACACAAAGGAAAAAAGAATTTCAATATCTCTACAATAAATCACATAATATATTCTTATGTAACTCAGACGCCTACTTGCTTGTTCCATTATTCTGCCATGAGAGCAGGCATTCTTTCCATGTGTAAACTTCTTAATGAAATAAAAATAAGTGAATATTTTTTCTTAATAGGATTTACTTTTTTATTAACTTAAAAGGAATTTCTTAAGAATTATACACAATTCTTTTCTTCTTGACTGCTGTATCCCGGCAATGCAGAGAATGGGGCAGTCAAAGGAGAGCATTGTCAGTGTACACAGCTCCACTCTCCAAGGTCCTCGACGCCAATCATATAGAACATAGCTGAGGGCTCCCACATAGATGTAACAGTCCATTGTGTGAGTCCACCGGCGCCAACAGAGAACCAACAAGGTTGCCCGTCTGTGGAGCGAGAGGCCCCATCTCTCTCCAGCCTGTAAAATAACTTCTAGCACAAATAACTTAACCTTCACGTTTAGATTCATGTTATTATTATTGCTTGCTTTTTGAGTTGTCTATGATAATTTACTGCAAAAACGACAGAAGTGGAGGAGCACCCATGCAAAAGGATATGGGGTGTGCCGTAGCTTTAAGACCACTGTACCAATGATCCAAAGATGCAGATCCAGACGAAGCAGGCACCACCTTCAGTAAATAATTAGCTCTTTATTGAAAAAGTCATAAAAAATGACAAGTCATCGATAAAAAATGGCTTTAGCGGCTGACAGCCCGCTGTTTCAAGCTCAGTAGCTCTTTTTCAAAGCCAGAAGCCATACAAATAAGTAGAGGAACAACTCCTCCTTAAATAGGAACTATACAAGTAATTAGCCAATCAATTTAAAATCTGGCTGGCCAATGAGAGCACTCAGGAGGGCTGTGGACCTGATGGGGAACTGAAAAAAATGACATCACCAAAAACACACCTCCCAAACTTGCCAACGCTTAGCGCATGCGTATACAGCCGTCCGCATGCGGAAAAACGTACGCATTATACGCGGAAAATCATCCAGACGGCAAAATCATACGTACGTATAAGAAGGTCCGCATGCGTAAAATTGTACGCGTCTGACGCGTAAAAACCGTACGCGTTTAACGCTGAAAATTTCACTAACATGCGTCAATATAGCCGCAAAGAAGATAGTAAGTGAAATTTAAAGATATAGCAGCGGTATACAAAAGTGCCTGGGGACCACCAAAAACGTCATCACAAATATGAAACAGTCATCACAACCAAGTGTGACAATATGCAATGACAACAACAGGGTGTCCCCAGAGCAAATAACAACCGCTTATACTTACAAAAAGGCAAGATACCACACATCGCTATGCGTTCAGCAAGACACATGGGAGTTTTCCTAAAAAAGAAAAAAGAAAAAATTAAAAACAACACTAGAAAAAATGAAAGGAACACTGCCGTCCCAAGATTATCACACAGGCCAACCAGAAGGAGAAACAGTAAGCAGAGAAAGACAGTCACAAAGGATAACTCATATACAGAAACTGAGATCATATTCCCGATTTAGCCCACCCAACCCCATAACATTAAGTTTTCGAATCCACCATGCTTCCCTACGTGCCAATTCAGCCTTTCTATTCAATCTACCCCGCCAATCATAAGGTACGCTATCTATAACCTGCACCTTCATCTGTGCCACACCATGTCGAGCTGTTGAAAAATGAGACGACACAGCCTGTGTCGTATCATGATTCCGGATTGCTGATTTATGCGATGCCATTCTGTCTCGTAAGGGTTGTGTGGTCATTCCGACATATCCAAGGCCGCACGGACATTTAACTAGATAAACTACATAAGTGGAGTCGCAAGAATAGCGACCTCTAACAGTATATTGTGTGCCCTTGCATGGATGAGTGAATGTACCACCTTTTGCTATGTGGCTGCACAAATGGCAGCTTAAACAGGGAAAAGTACCAATTCTTGAACCAGTGGATAATGAATTAACAATCATGGAAGAACTCAATGAATTACAGCTACGTTGTCTAAATACTTTATCACGAATGGTGGGGGCCTTTTTGAACGAAAGCAAAGGAGGATAGCGGAACTCCGGTATCCGGGGAAAGGCCCCTTGCAAAAGGTGCCAATGTTTTCTAACAATACTGCCCATTTGTTGACTACAGGCTGAATAAGTTGACACAAAGGGCATACGAAATTGTTTCTGAGTTTTTTTAGAACGACATGATTTAGGGTACAGAGTATGTTCTGGGTAACCTCTTGCTCTAAATTTGGTTTTAATTAGCTCTTTATGGGTTTCCAAAGAATCTTGATCAGATACTATTCTCTCTACTCGTGTAATTTGTCCCTGAGGGATAGCATTCTTTACCGAGGGTGGGTGGAAACTTTGATAGTGAAGAAGGGAATTTCTATCAGTGGGTTTAGTATAAAGGGTGGTAGTCAGTCTACCCGACTGCAAAATCACCCTTGTGTCCAAAAATATTGCCTCATCTAAACTGCCATTTACAGTCAAATTGCCGGACAACTAGCAGCCAAAGAGGATACAAATTCTGTCAGGGTCGAATGTGGCCCCGCCCACAAACAAAAAATATCGTCAATATAACGGAACCAACATTTAGCATGGAGAGGTACAGCAATGGGGTCGAATGTGGCCCCGTCCTATGCTGGACTTTTTATGGGGCAGTACGAAGAAAGTTTTGTTTACACCCACCCCCTTTTTCATCAACATGCTAAATGTTGGTTCCGTTATATTGACGATATTTTTTGTTTGTGGGCGGGGCCACATTCGACCCTGACAGAATTTGTATCCTCTTTGGCTGCTAGTTGTCCGGCAATTAGATTGACTGTAAATGGCAGTTTAGATGAGGCAATATTTTTGGACACAAGGGTGATTTTGCAGTCGGGTAGACTGACTACCACCCTTTATACTAAACCCACTGATAGAAATTCCCTTCTTCACTATCAAAGTTTCCACCCACCCTCGGTAAAGAATGCTATCCCTCAGGGACAAATTACACGAGTAGAGAGAATAGTATCTGATCAAGATTCTTTGGAAACCCATAAAGAGCTAATTAAAACCAAATTTAGAGCAAGAGGTTACCCAGAACATACTCTGTACCCTAAATCATGTCGTTCTAAAAAAACTCAGAAACAATTTCGTATGCCCTTTGTGTCAACTTATTCAGCCTGTAGTCAACAAATGGGCAGTATTGTTAGAAAACATTGGCACCTTTTGCAAGGGGCCTTTCCCCGGATACCGGAGTTCCGCTATCCTCCTTTGCTTTCGTTCAAAAAGGCCCCCACCATTCGTGATAAAGTATTTAGACAACGTAGCTGTAATTCATTGAGTTCTTCCATGATTGTTAATTCATTATCCACTGGTTCAAGAATTGGTACTTTTCCCTGTTTAAGCTGCCATTTGTGCAGCCACATAGCAAAAGGTGGTACATTCACTCATCCATGCAAGGGCACACAATATACTGTTAGAGGTCGCTATTCTTGCGACTCCACTTATGTAGTTTATCTAATTAAATGTCCGTGCGGCCTTGGATATGTCGGAATGACCACACAACCCTTACGAGACAGAATGGCATCGCATAAATCAGCAATCCGGAATCATGATACGACACAGGCTGTGTCGTCTCATTTTTCAACAGCTCGACATGGTGTGGCACAGATGAAGGTGCAGGTTATAGATAGCGTACCTTATGATTGGCGGGGTAGATTGAATAGAAAGGCTGAATTGGCACGTAGGGAAGCATGGTGGATTCGAAAACTTAATGTTATGGGGTTGGGTGGGCTAAATCGGGAATATGATCTCAGTTTCTGTATATGAGTTATCCTTTGTGACTGTCTTTCTCTGCTTACTGTTTCTCCTTCTGGTTGGCCTGTGTGATAATCTTGGGACGGCAGTGTTCCTTTCATTTTTTCTAGTGTTGTTTTTAATTTTTTCTTTTTTAGGAAAACTCCCATGTGTCTTGCTGAACGCATAGCGATGTGTGGTATCTTGCCTTTTTGTAAGTATAAGCGGTTGTTATTTGCTCTGGGGACACCCTTTTGTTGTCATTGCATATTGTCACACTTGGTTGTGGTAACCGTTTCATATTTGTGATGACGTTTTTGGTGGTCCCCAGGCACTTTTGTATACCGCTGCTATATCTTTAAATTTCATTTACTATCTTCTTTGCGGCTATATTGACGCATGTTAGTGAAATTTTCAGCGTTAAACGCGTACGGTTTTTACGCGTTAGACGCGTACAATTTTACGCATGCGGACCTTCTTAACCGCACGTACGGTTTTTTGTCGTCTGGATGATTTTCCGCGTATAATGCGTACGTTTTTCCGCATGCGGACGGCTGTATACGCATGCGCTAAGCGTTGGCAAGTTTGGGAGGTGTGTTTTTGGTGATGTCATTTTTTTCAGTTCCCCATCAGGTCCACAGCCCTCCTGAGTGCTCTCATTGGCCAGCCAGATTTTAAATTGATTGGCTAATTACTATGATAATTTACTGACATGAAGGACGACTGTTACACCATCGTTGGCGTGCCTTACTGAGGAGCTCACGTCTGATACCGTTGTGTTCCCTTGCAAGAGAACTGTACATTCTTGAGAGCGGTGATGGTGAATATATACAGTAGCTCACAAAAGTCAGTACACCCTCTCACATTTTTGGAAATAATCTATCATTTCTTTTCAAGGGACAACACTGAGGATATAAAACTTTGATGCATTGTAAAGTAGTCAGTGCACAGCTTGTATAACAGGGTAAATCTGCTGTCTAATCAAAATAACTCAACACACAGCTATTAATGTCTAAACTGCTGGCAACAAAAATGAGTACACCCCTGTGTAGTGAAGAATGTTAATATTTTGCTCAAAGTGTCGATATTTTGTGTACCAATTAATATTTTCCAGCACTGCCTTATCTCTCTTGGGCATGGAGGTCACTAGAACGTCATAGGTTGCCAGTAGATCCCTCTTCCACTCCTCCACGATGAAGCTGGTGGATGTTAGAGACCTTGTGCTTATTAATCAGCGTAATGACCTAATTATGACTACGCTAAATTTTGCATAATTTGTGGGATTACGATTATGGCTGTAATCAAAATTTTCGGGGATTTCACGAAATTACGCGAAATTTCACGTTTATAGGGAATTTCGTATCCACAATTTTTTTTTTGTAATTACAATTATTTATATAACAGAAACAAATCAGAATTTTGTTTTTAACACAGAAATTCATCCGTTCTCAAAGTTGGTTTGCAGTCCAGAGCCCCCTGATACATTTAAAGTGACAGTACCTTTGGATTATCCCAGATATTGCAAGGCCTAAAACCAAGTGTCTCAGCATGCATGACCGCTAAGTGCACCTTGACAAAGAGCACCTGTCTTAGAAGTGGTTGCAAGTATAGCCTCCTGATACATTTAAAGTGACAGCACATGCAGGGGCCTTTGCATTATCAGATACTGCAAGGCCTAAAACCAAGTGTCTCAACATGACAGCTAAGTGCACCTTAACAAAGAGCACCTGTCTTGGAAGTGGCTGCAGATAGAGCCTCCTGATACATTTGAAGGGACAGCATGTGCTGGGGCCTTTGCATTATCAGTAACTGCAATCAATGAGTGACTTTCCTGAGTTTAGTCAAAGACAAAATACAAAATCTTATATTGCACTTTTCTCCTGGCGGACTCAAAGCGCCAGAGCTGCAGCCACTAGGACGTGCTCTATAGGCAGTAGCAGTGTTAGGGAGACTTGCCTAAGGTCTCCTGCTGAATAGGTGCTGGCTTACTGAACAGGCAGAGCCAAGATTTGAACCCTGGTCTCCTGTGTCAGAGGCAGAGCCCTTAACCATTACACCATCCAGCCACATTTAGTCATTACCTAAATGTGCAAAATTACTATTAGAAACGAAATTACGTCCATTTTCGTAACTAAAATAACTTTGTTTCTATCAATAAAACCCCAATGTGCGCGCATCTCTGCTTGGTAGGCAGAGCTCTGCTCCACCTTCAGTCTCCAAGCGGCCGTCTAATTACCCCATACAGCGCTGCAGTCTAAGGCAGCGCTGTACTGGGGACAGCTGTCCCCTCCAGTGGCTCAGGGGTGATCGGCTGTCATAGGCTGAAGAGATTGGATGGCGGAGGAAGGGAGGGGGGAAGAGAATAAAATAAACAAACATGTTGCGGGCGATCTGACCCCACCAACAGAAAGCTCTGTTGGTGGGGAGAAAAGGGGGGATCACTTGTGTGCTGAGTTGTGCTCCCCTGCAGCGAGGTCTTAAAGCTGCAGTGGCCTATTTGTTAAAAAATGGCCTGGTCTTTAGGGGGGTTTAACACCGCGGTACTCAAGTGGTTAAAGTCAGAAAAATGACAATTTAGCTTCAAAGATTTTTATTAGGAATAATGAATTAATACAAATTCAGAGAAATGACAGTTTGGTGTAACGATCTGCTAGTGTATGAGGGCACTAGCAGACAGACAAACAAGAGAAATGTTACAAACAGTGACAGCAGAAGGCGATACTGTCACTGGTACAGATATAAAGAATGGTCAACAGGCAGGGTCGGTAACAGATCTGACATATAAGGTACAAAATCGGCAGGCAATAACAATGTGAGTATACTGGCCGAGGATGGCAACAGATCAGATTGGCAGAGGTACAGAATTAGTAGGCAATAGCAAAGTGAGTATTCAGGCAGAGGTCGGCAACAGATCAGATTGGCAGAGGTACAGAATCGTAAGGAAAAGAGTAGTCAGAGAAACAGGCAAAGGTCAAACACAGTATAATCAAAACAGTAATAATATATATATTTCCTAAGCTAGTGTAAAATCCCTGGGGTCCTGCCGGTTCAAAGCACACACGGATCTGACTCTGAACAGGGGAGTAGCAATAGGGGGTGCAGAGGTAGCGACCGCATCGGGGCCTTTGGGCCAGAGGGGCCCCGCAGGGCCCTCCCTCAACTACAGTATTAGCTCTCTATTGGCCCTGTGCTCATAATAATCATTTCTATAGATGCTTTGAATATTGGTAATCATTAACTAGCTGTTCCCCATCCCCTTCTTGCACCTCTGACACTGTAGTTGCCATTGGCAGGTTTCTGGTGCACCATATCAACTGTTATGTATAGAGTGCTTGGGGGGCCCCATTGTAAAACTTGCATCGGGGCCCACAGCTCCTTAGCTACGCCACTGGGTCTGAAGCCTTCACTGCGAAGTGTTTGCTAGAGCAGACAGTGAGCAAGTGTCAGCACAGCTCTTAAATAGCCTGTGTAAGCAGGAAACCACGCCCCTAAGCCTCTTGGCCAATCAGGAACCGGAGGTGGAGCCATGCGTGTCAGCTGACAGGTGATCAGCTGACACGCTTCCTTAGAGTATAAGAAGGGCATCGCTGACAGCGCATGTGTCCACCCTCATTTGCAGTCTGAGAATCATGCGGCCGGATCTCCGCATGAATTCTGCTGACACCATCCCGGACAATGCGGGGCAGCCGCACCGGAAGTCCCAGATGCGCTGCCAGCGGAGGAAACCGTGAGTGAGCTGGTAAGCGCAGATTTACTGACATTTAGAAACCATTTTTCCTTTTCATTTTTAAAATCGAGTTTCTCAAAAATGACAAGGTCTTTTTGAAGAGTTCTCTATTGACTTGCTTTCAATATTCCCCTTAATATACAGTATGTAGTAATTTGGTGGACGATATCACAGTATGAGTGCTTTGCTATTAATAGTGTTGGGCCGAACAGTTCGCCTGGCGAACCTCTCTGGGCCTCTTACTACTTCCGGGTCGCAATGACCCGGAGTAGTACGCCTGCGCTGACCGGCGGAGCGCGTCCTAGATCGCGCTCCTGTTGCCGGGCACCAGGCATGGGCTTCCGAATTCCGCGGAAGCTAAAATTCCAAAATTCCGCCGGAATTGGGGTTTCCGCATGGTTCCGCGGAATTCGGAAATTGCAATCCAGAATTCGGAATTCCGGCAAAATCGGAATCGGAATGAATTGACCAATCAGGAGATGCGGAATGAGTTGACCAATCATAATCAGCGGAAAGTTACTGCGCTAAAATAACGGTTTCAACATTTTTTTTATCCAAATTTACAAAATATCAACAGTATTGATGATCATCTTAAATTTCAGATACAAAAACGATATTTCAAATGAGCGATTGAGTAATTCCTCCTAAATTTACGGAAATCCGTTTAAAAATACGGAAAATGCACGTGGCGGAATACCGCGGAATTCCGCGGAATGTAGCGGAATTCCACCGGAATGTAGCGGAAGCGGAATTTTGTTATGGCGGTATGCGGAATTACCGCGGAATCGGAAATTGGCTCTCCCGACCATGCCTGCCGGGCACTCTCTGCGCATGAGCGTGATGTCACTCATGACGTCACGCACATGCGCAGAGAGTGCCCGGCAACGGGAGCGCGATCTAGGACGCGCTCCGCCAGGCAGCGCAGGCGTACTACTCCGGGTCATTGCGACCCGGAAGTAGTAAGAGGCCCATGGATTTAGAGATGTTCGCCGGCAAACGGTTCGGGAACCGTTCGCCACATCTCTAGCTATTAACTGCTAAAGTCGATACAAAATTATGCAAAGCTTACATGAAAATTACACAAAATGATGAATGGAATACACAAAATCAATTGAATTTACAAAACGTAATTACATATGGGTGTAATTGTGAAAATTGTCATGAAATTTCACATAATCGTTATTAGCGGATTACAGTCATCACTACTTTCTGCGGTTTTCTGGGAAGGTAGCTTGTGAGGATGTACATTCCTCTTTCTTTATACATTACGTTTTGCTTTAAGGCCTCTCATGTAATCTGCTGGAGACAGCCCGTTGTTAGCGGCCTCCCCTGAACTGTTCTGTTTATTTCAGCAACTGACAGGAGACGTTATAAGCTTGTCAGAGGAGATGCACTTTGTGCGCACCGATTCTCTGCCAGACAGGTAGCTCGGGAGATTCTCACTGTCTTGTCTCTTCTATCTGATAGCCCGAGCCCCCCTTTCCCCGCCTGGAACCTCACAACCTCCCTCCAGAGACAAAACAGCCTTCACACTCCGTCCAGCAGCCCAGAGAACTGCCAGGCACCGCGAGCCAATCACAAAGCGCAGAGCGGTATATAGACGTGTCAGGGAACGCACCGGACAGAGCTGTCTGCTGGAGAGACAATCAGGGAACGCACCGGACAGAGCTGTCTGCTGGAGAGACAATTATACCCCGTGGAGAAGGCAGGAACCAGAGGAAAGTTCAGGAAATACATCCGCTATAGCGGATTAACTAAAGGGGAACTCTGTTACTTGTCCTATACTGGAGGCACCTATAGCTAGCTGCCTATATTGGGGGCACCTATACCTGGCTACCTATACTGGGGGCACCTATACCTGGCTACCTACACTGGGGGCACATATACCTGTGACGGTAAATGGCACATATACCTGTCTACCTATACTGGGGGGCACCTATACCCGGCTAACCTATACTAAGGACACCTATACCAGACTACCTATACTGGGGCACCTATACTAGGCTACCTATACTGGGGGCACCTATACCTGGCTACCTATACTGGAAGCACCAATACTTGGCTACCTATGCAAGGGGCACCTATACCTGGTTACCTATACTAAGGACACCTATACCAGACTACCTATACTGGAAGCACCAATACTTGGCTACCTATGCAAGGGGCACCTATACCAGACTACCTATACTGGGGGCACCTATACCAGGCTGCCTATACTGGGGGCACCTATACCTGGCTACCTATACTTGGGGGACACATACATGGCTAACCTATACTGGGGCACCTATACCAGGCTACCTATACTGGGGGCACCTATACCTGGCTACCTATACTGGAAGCACCAATACTTGGCTACCTATGCAAGGGGCACCTATACCAGACTACCTATACTGGGGACACATATACCAGACTACCTATACTGGGGGTACTTATACCAGGCTACCTATACTGGGGCACCTATACCAGGCTACCTATACCAGGCTATCTATACTGGGGGGCACCTATACCAGGCTGCCTATACTGGGGGCACCTATACCTGGTTACCTATACTAGAAGCACCAATACATGGCTACCTATACAAGGGACACCTATACCAGACTACCTATACTGGGGGCACCTATACCAGGCTACCTATACAAGGGACACCTATATCAGGCTATCTATACTGTGGGCACCTATATCAGGCTATCTATACAGGGGGCACCTATACCAGGGTGCCTATACTGGGGGCACCTATACCAGGCTTCCTATACTGGGGCACCTACACTTGGCTACCTATATTAGGGGCCCCTATACCTTGCTACCTAATTTTACCTGCCTTCTTCTGCCAATTCCTGTTTTGGGGGGGGGGGGGGGGGAGCAGGGAGGAGAGGGAAGTGGGGGCCCAACCTAATTTTAGCAGGGCGAAAGTAATTTCTAATTACGCCCCTATTGATTAGTATAAGACATGTCCACTGTGGGCGGCTCCCTGTTACAGCAAGAAGCTGAGGTTCTTACAAAGGAAAGTTTTAACTTTTAAAGTTTCACTTGACATTCTGGCTACATCTTAAGGAGGGTTTCATGTATACTTTGCATAACATGGTGCTGAATATACGCGATCCTGCGGAGTTCACCTTTAGTCTCTGATCTGTAATTGCAGACAGGAAGAGCTATAGAGCGACCCCCTCCTGCTGAGCCCATCATCTCTCTCCTTGTAATTGGGCCGGTGTTGCCTGTGTATCATACGTGTAGCCGGACCGTCTCTGTCATGCTTGCGGCATATTACACGGCTCTCTGCCTGGAGGACCTGTCAGCAGATAAATCCCAGACAGCTTCCTGCTCCGCTACAGCCTCATTACCGGCTACAAAGCACAATCCAGACCTTCAAATGCCGCAGACAGGCGCTGCCCCTTCCCTGGAAATGGTGTTTCATTACACCGCGGCGTGATAAGGAAAAGGTCGGCCTGCGTTCGCTTTTATTTTATATCACAGATCTTAAACGCTCAGCGCCGGCCGCTTTCATATGGAAATGATGCCTGTGAAAATCAAAGTCTGTTTTATGTGCCTGGAACATGCATGCCGATCGATGTTTATTTTTATGAGGGGCGTAGTTAACAATAGCGTTCATTTCAGATCCGCGGACCCCGCGATTGAGGAAGCCTGGCAGATCATTAGAGCAAGCTCTGCGGATAATAGAATCGCTCTGTAATGTACAAATCCGGAGGCCAGAGAGACAATCTGGAGAAGTTTTACGGGAAGGAGAGGAAGCGCTGTACTGGCGTTTTATGATATACAATCAGCTCTCCTGGTATAAAAGTTTGGAGAAAAGTGCAGGGACCTCTGTTAACTTCAAGTCGCAACACTACGTAAAACTCAGAAGTGCTGTACATTTCATGTATAAGACTCTCTGCTTTAATTAAAGTATACCTGAAGTGAAATAAACTTTTGAAAATTACTGTATTTGCTGCCGTATAATACATCAATACAATAACATTTATAGAGCACTTTTCTCCCTAAGGACTCAAAGCGCTTAGGCTCTCTCAGAGTCAGTAGTTGGTAGTAGGATGAAGTATTCACAAAACAAAAGTTATATTTCTGCAAATGCCAAACTGAACAGTTGAGTTTTCAGTCTAGATTTAAACACGTCCAGGGATGGAGCTGTCCTGATCTGCTGAGGTAAGGAGTTCCAAAAAGTAGGGGCAGCATGACAGAAAGCTCTGGGACCAAAAGTTTCCGAGTGGAAGTGGAAAGTGGATCTGAGATTGCAGGGATTGCTACGCAGCTGTATAAGATGCACTTTTCTCCCCCAAAAATGGGGCGAGTACCCGTGCGGAAATTAGCGCAGGAGTGAGCAGCGGCCATACGCCGTCATTGACGATTATCTACGTGGAAGCCTGGATTTACATCACAGGAGCCTATAGGCACAAATGTTCTGACACCCTAGACTCCGCCCTCCATGGACCTACAATCCCCCGCCGAAACCGCACCGTAAGTGTGCTGGCTGTCCCAGGTTTCACTTCTCCCTTACTTCCCCTGCCCAGCGTAGTTAGCCACAAGTGTCCCTTAACCACTTTACCACCAGGGGCGTAGAAGCACGTACCGCCCCAGGTGGTACGGCCGCTGTCCGCACTCCCGCTCGTCCGTGTGTGTGCTCCCGCGCTCGTGCACGCCGCCGCCCGCTCGCCCGGAGATCAATGAACGGGAAAAATGTTCCCGTTCGTTGATCTCAGCCATCCAGCAATGATCGGCTATTTCCCAAAGTCCTGTAAGCGTACTTCCGACGCTTACAGGTCGCATGAACAAAAAAGTACTGTGGCCATCTTGTGGCCAAATAGTAAAACTACATCCAAAAACATTTTTCATATATAAATACCTAGTTTTACATTATAAATTAACTCATTACCTCCCACACTCCCCAATTATTATTTTTTTAACTCTTTAAATATTTATGTCAAGAGGGTATAACACTGTTACTTTATAAACTTTGGGCTTGTAATTAGGGATGGACGCAAAACTTCCCCCCTTTCTATACCTCAGCTGTCACCCTCCTGAACTCACTAACCTGCATTCCGGAGTCCAGCACCGGAGCAACACTGTGTTCCAGAACTGCACCCTGTTCATGAACTAATTATTAATCAGGACTTCTGTTTTTAGCAGTTTTTGGCTATGTGTTTTTCTTTTGCTTTATATATGATTCCCTGTTTATTGCATGTCCTCTGTTATCTAGACTTCCTATCCTTTATCTGTTAATTGTACGTGCCAAACCCAATTCCGAGCACGACCTGGTCGTGCCTGGCGAATAAAAATGATTCTGATTCTGATACCTGAAAAAAATTCACCTTTATTTCCAAATAAAATATTGGCACCAAACATTGTGATAGGGACATAATTTAAATGGTGTAATAATCGGGACAAATGGGCAAATACAATACGTGGGTTTTATTTATGGAGGCATGTATTATTTTAAAACTATAATGGCCGAAAACTGAGAAATAATTAATGTTTTCAGTTTTTTCTTATTCTTCCTGTTAAAATGCATTTACAGTAAAGTAACTCTTAGCAAAATGTACCACCCAAAGAAAGCCTAATTGGTGGCGGAAAAAACAAGATACAGTTAATTTCATTGCGATAAGTAATCATAAAGTTATAGACGAATGAATGGAAGGCATGCTGAAAGGTGAAAATTGCTCTGGTGGTCAAGTGGTTAATATTGAAGGTACTTCTGGCAACCTAATACTGAGTAGCTAGAGTTTCCCCCAAGTGTTAGGTAGCTAAAGATGCCCCTGCATAAAGGGATATCTGGTCAGGTGAATGCCGAGAACAGGGTGAGTAACCTCTCATCTATGCTCTGCTCAGGACGCTGCATAGGGAAGGAGGGAGGGAGGCACTACAGGAGGAGAGTGAGCCGCCTCTCCATCATCAGGCGCCTGTAGGCAGTTGCCTACTGTGCCTTATGGAAAACCAGTCCCTGTCTACATAGCTTGGCAGGAACTGAGTTCCTGCCCGACGTGTATATATGCTGCAGTAAACCACAAAAGAAGATTAATAATCATCTCCTAAGGAGAAAACTTAGGATAAAAGGTGAATTGGATAGGGCCTCAAGTGAGGTATTGTCTGATGTCAGTCATGCAGCAGGTCTGCCAAAATCAAAACAACAAAAGTTAATTTGGTCAATGCCATTAAGATAAGAAGGAGGGGAACACTGAGAGCACAATATAGTGTAGTATGCACTGTCATTGATGGGTATAGAAGGAAAAGTATAATGTTACACTCACAAAACTGTGTTACCATATCAGGCAACCACTGTATAGGCAGGTGGGGAGTATTAGACCTGATCCCCACTCAGGATTAAGAAGTCGCTCTCCGTAGATCGGAAAAAAGGGAACCAAGTCTCCTCCACCAGTGGTAGACACACTTATTGTACAGTTGTACAGTGGTGGACTTGCCTCCCCTAAATAGACACAGAAAAATGTTGCTTAATTCAACAAAAACGGTTTATTTACATACTCTGGGTAGATGCAACGCGTTTCGTGGGCACATCCCACTTCATCAGGCAATAAAATGGAGTACAATCGACTCATATGTTCTCAGTCAAAGCTTAGTGCCTCTGTGGCACCTCAGAGATGCTAAGCTTTGACTGAGAACGTATGAGTCAATTGTACTCCATTTTTATTGCTTGATGAAGTGGGCTGTGCCCACGAAACGTGTTGCATCTACCCAGAGTATGTAAATAAATGTTTTTTGTTGAATTAAGCAACATTTTTCTGTGTCTATATGAGGGAGGTACGTCCACCACTAACCCCCCATTTTTGTTCTCTTTTAAAACATGTTATCCTACTTTTATTCTTCTGGCGCCTCTGTACAACGGTTAATACCATTGATGGCTAACTGTACATATTTTTGTGAGCTTTTGAAATGTTACATTTCTTTTTCAGGTATTAACTGGATCAGAACTTAACCATGTGGTTTCCAGCCTGTTTATTATTATTTTTTTAACATAAAATTACCGGTAAGTCTTATTCTATTCAAGTTTTCTCCTAGGTGATATTTTCACATTACCGATAAAATATCTCTTAAAGAGAACCCGAGGTGGGATTTAATTATGTTACTGGGGCACAGAGGCTGGTTGTGCACACTATCACCAGCCTCTGTTGCCCCATGGTGTGCCTCCAGGACCCCCCTGCGCGCTGCTATACCCCCGCAGTGCTGGAGACACGCAGTGTGTCGCCAGCACAATGTTTACCTAAGCGCTGTCTGTTAGCGCCGCTCCCCCGCCTCCTCCGCATTGGCGCTACCCGCCCATGTCCCTTCCCTCCATTCAGCGGGAGGGAAGGGACGTAGGCGGATAGCGCCGATACGGAGGAGGCGGGGGAGCGGCGCTGACAGACAGCGCTTAGGTAAACATTGTGCTGGCGACACACTGCGTGTCTCCAGCACTGCGGGGGTATAGCAGCGCGCAGGGGGGTCCTGGAGGCACACCATGGGGCAACAGAGGCTGGTGTTAGTGTGCACAACCAGCCTCTGTGCCCCACTAACATATAGAGTTGGGCCGAACCTCCGATTTTCGGTTCGCGAACCGGGTTCGCGAACTTTCGCGAAAGGTTCGGTTCGCGTTAAAGTTCGCGAACCGCAATAGACTTCAATGGGGATGCGAACTTTGAAAAAAAAAAATTAATTATGCTGGCCACAAAAGTGATGGAAAAGATGTTTCAAGGGGTCTAACACCTGGAGGGGGGGATGGCGGAGTGGGATACATGCCAAAAGTCCCCGGGAAAAATCTGGATTTGACGCAAAGCAGCGTTTTAAGGGCAGAAATCACATTGAATGTTAAATGACAGGCCTAAAGTGCTTTCAAACATCTTGCATGTGTATACATCAATCAGGTAGTGTAATTAAGGTACTGCTTCACACTGACGCACCAAACTCATCGTGTAACGCACCGCAAACAGCTGTTTGTGTAGTGACGGCCGTGCTGGACTGGTGCGCACCATGGCGAGAGTGCAGGTTTTGGTGGCTTTACAGCCCATATGGTCAGTCACCTGGCTGATGTAGCTGAATGACAGAACAGTGACTGTCCAGCTGATCAAATTTGGTCTGACCACAATGAGGCAACGACCTTATCGTGGGTGTGCCCCCCGAGACACTCATCTAGGCGCCGGTCATTGCTCCATTGTGATACGCAAGCCCCTTCACCACGGCAAGGTAATGATCACGAAGGGGAATGGGCGCATGTTCATGCCTTTTCTTTTGTTGTTGCAGCTGCCCGCAGTGCAGCCAGAAAAATTAGGCAGTCATGTACACGCACCCGAAAAATTATTACAGCGGCCGCTGCTAGCAGCGGCCTAAAAAATTCAGCAATCCGCCTGGAGTCCCGGACCCTGTTGGTGGTGGCGGAGAAGGTAGTGAAGCGGCCTGCAGGCAGACATGCTGTGTGGAGGGACTGGGAGCGACTTAGTCTTCTTGGGGCAGGCCAGGCAGCCAGTCACACGGCGTGCAGGCAGAGATGCTGTATGTGCGGGGACTGACTTAGTCTTGGGGCGGGCAGCAGCCCTCCGGGATCCATGCCTCATTCATTTTTATAAAGGTGAGGTACTTAACACTTTTGTGACTTAGGCGACTTCTCTTCTCTGTGACAATGCCTCCAGCTGCGCTGAAGGTCCTTTCTGAGAGGACGCTTGCGGCAGGGCAGGAGAGAAGTTGGATGGCAAATTGGGACAGCTCTGGCCACAGGTCAAGCCTGCGCACCCAGTAGTTCAAGGGTTCCTCATCGCTGTTCACAGCAGTGTCTACATCCACACTTAAGGCCAGGTAGTCGGCTACCTGCCGTTCCAGGCGTTGGTGGAGGGTGGATCCGGAAGGGCTACGGCGAGGCGTTGGACTAAAGAACGTCCGCATGTCCGACATCACCATGAGATCGCTGGAGCGTCCTGTCTTTGACTGCGTGGACACGGGAGGAGGATTAGTGGCAGTGGTACCTTGCTGGCGTTGTGCCGTCACATCACCCTTAAAGGCATTGTAAAGCATAGTTGACAGCTGGTTCTGCATGTGCTGCATCCTTTCCACCTTCCGGTGAGTTGGTAACAGGTCCGCCACTTTGTGCCTGTACCGAGGGTCTAGTAGTGTGGCCACCCAGTACAGCTCATTCCCCTTGAGGTTTTTTATACGGGGGTCCCTCAACAGGCAGGACAGCATAAAAGACGACATCTGCACAAAGTCGGATCCAGTACCCTCCATCTCCTCTTGCTCTTCCTCAGTGACGTCAGGTAAGTCAACCTCCTCCCCCCAGCCGCGAACAATACCACGGGAAGGTTGCGCAGCACAAGCCCCCTGCGACGCCTGCTGCGGTTGTTCTCCTGCCGCTGTCCCCTCCTCCTCCTCCTCCTCCCCCAAAGAAACACCTTGCTCATCATCTTCTGAGTCTGACTCATCTTCTGCACATGACCTCTCTTCTTCCTCCTCCTCCCCCCTCTGTGCTGCCGCAGGTGTTGAGGAAACAGCTGGGTCTGATGAAAATTGGTCCCATGCCTGTTCCTGCCGTAACGGTTCCTGGTCACGCTCATTCGCAGCTTCATCCGCCACTCTACGCACAGCACGCTCCAAGAAGTACGCGTAGGGAATTAAGTCGCTGATGGTGCCCTCACTGCGGCTCACCAGGTTGGTCACCTCCTCAAACGGCCGCATGAGCCTGCATGCATTTTTCATCATTGTCCAGTTGTCGGGCCAGAACATCCCCATCTTCCCAGACTGTTTCGTTCTACTCCAGTTGTAGAGGTACTGGGTGATGGCTTTCTTCTGTTCTAGCAGGCGGGAGAACATGAGGAGGGTCGAGTTCCAGCGAGTGGGGCTATCGCAAATGAGGCGTCTCACCGGCATGTTGTTTTTACGCTGAATTTCTGCAAATCGTGCCATGGCTGTGTAAGAGCGCCTCAAATGCCCACAGAACTTCCTGGCCTGCTTCAGGACATCCGCTAAGCCAGGGTACTTTGCCACAAATCTTTGAACCACCAGATTCATGACATGTGCCATGCAGGGTATGTGTGTCAGCTTCCCCATATGCAAAGCGGCAAGCAGATTGCTGCCGTTGTCGCACACCACGTTGCCTATCTCCAGGTGGTGCGGGGTCAGCCACTCATCCACCTGTTTCTTAAGAGCAGCCAGGAGAGCTGCTCCAGTGTGACTCTCCGCTTTGAGACAAGCCATGTCTAAGATGGCGTGACACCGTCGTACCTGGCATGCAGCATAGGCCCTGCGGAGCTGGGGCTGTGTAGCTGGAGAGGAGAACTGCCACTCAGCCAAGGAGGAGGAGGAGGACAGCGAAGAGCATGTAGCAGGAGGAGAGGAGGTGGCAGGAGGCCTGCCTGCAAGCCGTGGAGGTGTCACAATTTGGTCCGCCGCTTTCTGCTTGCCATCGTTCACCACCAGGTTCACCCAATGGGCTGTGTAGGTAATGTAGCGGCCCTGCCCGTGCTTGGCAGACCAGGCATCCGTGGTCAGGTGTACCCTTGACCCAACGCTCTTCGCAAGAGATGACACCACTTGCCTCTCAACTTCACGGTGCAGTTGGGGTATGGCCTTTCTGGAAAAATAAGTGCGGCCTGGCATCTTCCACTGCGGTGTTCCGATGGCCACAAATTTACGGAAGGCCTCAGAGTCCACCAGCCGGTATGGTAACAGCTGGCGAGCTAACAGTTCCGCCACGCCAGCTGTCAGACGCCGGGCAAGGGGGTGACTGGCCAAAAGTGGCTTCTTCCGCTCAAACATTTCCTTCACGGACACCTGACTGCTGCTGTGGGCAGAGGAGCAGGAACCGCTCAAGGGCAGAGGCGGAGTGGAGGAGGGTGCCTGTGAAGGTGCAAGGGAGAGAGCGGCATAAGCAGATGATGCACCTGAAGGAGGAAGAGGAGAAGGAGGGTGACTTTGCTTTTGTGTGCTGCTGCTGCTTTTGCTCAGGTGGCCATCCCATTGCTGTTTGTGCCTTTTCTGCAGGTGCCTTCGTAAGGCACTTGTCCCTACGTGAGTGTTGGCCTTTCCACGGCTCAATTTTTGTTGGCAGAGCGAACAGATGGCTTTGGTCCGATCTGAGGCACACACATTAAAAAATTTCCACACCGCTGAGCCACCCTGGGATGTGGGCACCTCAGCAGCTGATGCTGAAGGGCAAGTTGGCTGGCTGTACATAGGTGGCGAATCTGGCGATACATGGTGCCGGACTCTGCCACCAGCTGTTTCTGACGAAGAGCTGCCCCAGCTTCTTTCAGCAACTTCTATCCTCCTACTACTCTCTGACTCCCCCTCTGAACTGTCCCCCTCTTCATCTCCTCTATTGGGAACATACAGAGGATCCCTATCATCGTCATCATCGTAATCATCCTGCCCAGCTTCGCTTGCCTCAGAAAAATCCAAATGTGTAGGTCCTTCATCCTCCTTACACGTTACATCCATAGTGTTGTCGCGTAACGCAGACATATGAGCTGGTGAAAATTCATCTGGCTGTAACAATGGCTGTGCATCAGTGATTTCACCACCACTAAATAATTCTTGCGAAGTGTCAAATGCAGCGGAAGTGGTGCTAGTAGTAGCGCTGGTGGCTGAGCAAGATGAGGTGTTCTGTGTCGCTAAATACTCAACCACGTCCTGACAATCTTGGGAGGTGATGGGACGTGCCTTCTTCCGAGCACTGTACTGTGGGCCAGGTCCACACGAAATTACATTTACACGACCTCGCGCAGACCTGCCGGGTGGCCTTCCTCTGCCTCTGCCACTACCTCTTCCTCTTCCTCTACCTGTTTTGTCCATATCGGGTATGCACGGAGTGGTATATCACACTGCGTGCACTCACGTAGGTAGGTGGGTTCACTTAACTGCACAGGTATGCGCACTGATGCGGTGGGTTCACTGAACAGTACAGGTATACAGTGGCGGGTTCACTGAACACAACAGGTATGCAGTGGCGTGTTCACTAAACAGGTATACAGTGGCAGGTCCACTGAACAGAACAGGTATACAGTGGCAGGTCCACTGAACAGAACAGGTATACAGTGGCGGGTCCACTGAACAGAACAGGTATACAGTGGCGGGTTCACAGAACAGGTATGCAGTGGCAGGTTCACTGAACACAACAGGTATGCAGTGGCGTGTTCACTAAACAGGTATACAGTGGCAGGTCCACTGAACAGAACAGGTATACAGTGGCGGGTTCACAGAACAGGTATACAGTGGCGGGTCCACTGAACAGAACAGGTATACAGTGGCGGGTTCACAGAACAGGTATACAGTGGCGGGTCCACTGAACAGAACAGGTATACAGTGGCGGGTTCACAGAACAGGTATACAGTGGCGGGTCCACTGAACAGAACAGGTATACAGTGGCGGGTTCACAGAACAGGTATACAGTGGCGGGTCCACTGAACAGAACAGGTATACAGTGGCGGGTTCACAGAACAGGTATACAGTGGCGGGTCCACTGAACAGAACAGGTATACAGTGGCGGGTTCACAGAACAGGTATGCAGTGGCAGGTTCACTGAACACAACAGGTATGCAGTGGCGTGTTCACTAAACAGGTATACAGTGGCAGGTCCACTGAACAGAACAGGTATACAGTGGCGGGTTCACAGAACAGGTATACAGTGGCGGGTCCACTGAACAGAACAGGTATACAGTGGCGGGTTCACAGAACAGGTATACAGTGGCGGGTCCACTGAACAGAACAGGTATACAGTGGCGGGTTCACAGAACAGGTATACAGTGGCGGGTCCACTGAACAGAACAGGTATACAGTGGCGGGTTCACAGAACAGGTATACAGTGGCAGGATCACTGAACAGGTATGCAGTGGCAGGATCACTGAACAGGTATGCAGTGGGCTGAGGGCTCACTGAACAGAACAGGTATGCTGTGGCAGGATCACTGAACAGCTATGCAGTGGCAGGATCACAGTACAGGTATGCAGTGGGCTGAGGGCTCACTGAACAGAACAGGTATGCTGTGGCAGGATCACTGAACAGGTATGCAGTGGCAGGATCACAGTACAGGTATGCAGTGGGCTGGGGGCTCACTGAACAGAACAGGTATGCTGTGGCAGGATCACTGAACAGGTATGCAGTGGCAGGATCACAGTACAGGTATGCAGTGGGCTGAGGGCTCACTGAACAGAACAGGTATGCTGTGGCAGGATCACTGAACAGGTATGCAGTGGCAGTATCACAGTACAGGTATGCAGTGGGCTGAGGGCTCACTGAACAGAACAGGTATGCTGTGGCAGGATCACTGAACAGGTATGCAGTGGCAGGATCACAGTACAGGTATGCAGTGGGCTGAGGGCTCACTGAACAGAACAGGTATGCTGTGGCAGGATCACTGAACAGGTATGCAGTGGCAGGATCACAGTACAGGTATGCAGTGGGCTGGGGGCTCACTGAACAGAACAGGTATGCTGTGGCAGGATCACTGAACAGGTATGCAGTGGCAGGATCACAGTACAGGTATGCAGTGGGCTGAGGGCTCACTGAACAGAACAGGTATGCTGTGGCAGGATCACTGAACAGCTATGCAGTGGCAGGATCACAGTACAGGTATGCAGTGGGCTGAGGGCTCACTGAACAGAACAGGTATGCTGTGGCAGGATCACTGAACAGGTATGCAGTGGCAGGATCACAGTACAGGTATGCAGTGGGCTGAGGGCTCACTGAACAGAACAGGTATGCTGTGGCAGGATCACTGAACAGGTATGCAGTGGCAGGATCACAGTACAGGTATGCAGTGGGCTGAGGGCTCACTGAACAGAACAGGTATGCTGTGGCAGGATCACTGAACAGGTATGCAGTGGCAGGATCACAGTACAGGTATGCAGTGGGCTGAGGGCTCACTGAACAGAACAGGTATGCTGTGGCAGGATCACTGAACAGCTATGCAGTGGCAGGATCACAGTACAGGTATGCAGTGGGCTGAGGGCTCACTGAACAGAACAGGTATGCTGTGGCAGGATCACTGAACAGGTATGCAGTGGCAGGATCACAGTACAGGTATGCAGTGGGCTGAGGGCTCACTGAACAGAACAGGTATGCTGTGGCAGGATCACTGAACAGGTATGCAGTGGCAGGATCACAGTACAGGTATGCAGTGGGCTGGGGGCTCACTGAACAGAACAGGTATGCTGTGGCAGGATCACTGAACAGCTATGCAGTGGCAGGATCACAGTACAGGTATGCAGTGGGCTGAGGGCTCACTGAACAGAACAGGTATGCTGTGGCAGGATCACTGAACAGCTATGCAGTGGCAGGATCACAGTACAGGTATGCAGTGGGCTGAGGGCTCACTGAACAGAACAGGTATGCTGTGGCAGGATCACTGAACAGGTATGCAGTGGCAGGATCACAGTACAGGTATGCAGTGGGCTGAGGGCTCACTGAACAGAACAGGTATGCTGTGGCAGGATCACTGAACAGGTATGCAGTGGCAGTATCACAGTACAGGTATGCAGTGGGCTGAGGGCTCACTGAACAGAACAGGTATGCTGTGGCAGGATCACTGAACAGGTATGCAGTGGCAGGATCACAGTACA
This sequence comes from Hyperolius riggenbachi, assembly GCF_040937935.1. Taxonomy (NCBI): domain Eukaryota; kingdom Metazoa; phylum Chordata; class Amphibia; order Anura; family Hyperoliidae; genus Hyperolius; species Hyperolius riggenbachi. Next base: position 670,040,299 of record NC_090646.1, read on the forward strand.
GGTATGCAGTGGGCTGAGGGCTCACTGAACAGAACAGGTATGCTGTGGCAGGATCACTGAACAGCTATGCAGTGGCAGGATCACAGTACAGGTATGCAGTGGGCTGAGGGCTCACTGAACAGAACAGGTATGCTGTGGCAGGATCACTGAACAGGTATGCAGTGGCAGGATCACAGTACAGGTATGCAGTGGGCTGAGGGCTCACTGAACAGAACAGGTATGCTGTGGCAGGATCACTGAACAGGTATGCAGTGGCAGGATCACAGTACAGGTATGCAGTGGGCTGGGGGCTCACTGAACAGAACAGGTATGCTGTGGCAGGATCACTGAACAGCTATGCAGTGGCAGGATCACAGTACAGGTATGCAGTGGGCTGAGGGCTCACTGAACAGAACAGGTATGCTGTGGCAGGATCACTGAACAGGTATGCAGTGGCAGGATCACAGTACAGGTATGCAGTGGGCTGAGGGCTCACTGAACAGAACAGGTATGCTGTGGCAGGATCACTGAACAGCTATGCAGTGGCAGGATCACAGTACAGGTATGCAGTGGGCTGAGGGCTCACTGAACAGAACAGGTATGCTGTGGCAGGATCACTGAACAGGTATGCAGTGGCAGTATCACAGTACAGGTATGCAGTGGGCTGAGGGCTCACTGAACAGAACAGGTATGCTGTGGCAGGATCACTGAACAGGTATGCAGTGGCAGGATCACAGTACAGGTATGCAGTGGGCTGAGGGCTCACTGAACAGAACAGGTATGCTGTGGCAGGATCACTGAACAGCTATGCAGTGGCAGGATCACAGTACAGGTATGCAGTGGGCTGAGGGCTCACTGAACAGAACAGGTATGCTGTGGCAGGATCACTGAACAGGTATGCAGTGGCAGGATCACAGTACAGGTATGCAGTGGGCTGAGGGCTCACTGAACAGAACAGGTATGCTGTGGCAGGATCACTGAACAGGTATGCAGTGGCAGGATCACAGTACAGGTATGCAGTGGGCTGAGGGCTCACTGAACAGAACAGGTATGCTGTGGCAGGATCACTGAACAGGTATGCAGTGGCAGGATCACAGTACAGGTATGCAGTGGGCTGGGGGCTCACTGAACAGAACAGGTATGCTGTGGCAGGATCACTGAACAGCTATGCAGTGGCAGGATCACAGTACAGGTATGCAGTGGGCTGAGGGCTCACTGAACAGAACAGGTATGCTGTGGCAGGATCACTGAACAGGTATGCAGTGGCAGGATCACAGTACAGGTATGCAGTGGGCTGAGGGCTCACTGAACAGAACAGGTATGCTGTGGCAGGATCACTGAACAGCTATGCAGTGGCAGGATCACAGTACAGGTATGCAGTGGGCTGAGGGCTCACTGAACAGAACAGGTATGCTGTGGCAGGATCACTGAACAGCTATGCAGTGGCAGGATCACAGTACAGGTATGCAGTGGGCTGAGGGCTCACTGAACAGAACAGGTATGCAGCCAGGAAGAAGTTAAGCCTAACTAATCTTTCCCTGAGAGACAGTCTGCAGCAGCTCGCCCTACTCTGACTAATGCAGGCACACGAGTGGCCGTAATGGCCGCCGCTGCCTGCCTTATATAAGGGGGGGTGGGGCTCCAGGGGCTAGTGTAGCCTAATTGGCTACACTGGGCCTGCTGACTGTGATGTAGAGGGTCAAAGTTGACCCTCAGGTGCATTATGGGGCGAACCGAACTTCTTCCGCAAAAGGTTCGCGTGCGGTACCCGCACGCGAACCACCTAAGTTCGCGCGAACCCCGTTCGCCGGCGAACCGTTCGGCCCAACTCTACTAACATAATGAAATCCCACCTCGGGTTCTCTTTAAGCCACCAACAAACAAGAAAATACTCAGAATAATTTTGACAGTACTTTTTAACCAACTTTTTGGTACTATTTTAATTGCAGAGGGCAAAAGGTATTTTTAAACAGAAGATGAAAAATTATCTCTTAGGGGGGAAACTTAGTAGAAAGAGTGAATGGATTCCAGCCCAGTTTGTGTCTAAACAGGAACTGTTGAGTAGCATAATTTTCTTTTAAACTTGTACCGTGGAATGCTACCTGAATTCAGTCTGTTCCAGAATGTATGCCTCAACTCTCTCCCTTTCTATGGGAGTTTTATTTCTTTTTCGTCAGCGACGCATTTGTGCACTTTTATTCGAAGCCATCAACAAGTTTTGACAGCGCATCAATCAGTTTAATTCTCAAATTGCAGTGTAATACATTAAGAAATACAGGAAAGGATCAAAAGACGAGATTTACAGCAGCAATCAAACTCTCTCCACCACAAAAGCGCAGTAAATAAAATATATAAACATTGATTTGCAAATGCACTCGAGATGGAAGTCTCCTATTCTGTGTTCTTGCCGGCAGGCGGTAAATCTATACACAACATGAACCGGACAGAGTGCTGAACTCTGAAATAATAAAGGGGTGGGTTGCATTAATTCCATGAAAAAGAAATCTCCACCTAAAACAAATATTTTATTAACTGGGTGACCAGACTTTGGTGTCTCCTCCTCTTCCACAATGGGGAGATCTCTCTGTAGTGGTTTGTGTCTCCTCCCCTCCTACAATGGTGAGAGCTCTCTGCAGTAGTGTGTGTCTCCTCCCCTCCCACAATAGTCAGATCTCCCTGCAGTGGTTTGTGGCTCCTCCCCTCCCACAATGGTGAGATCTCCCTGCAGTAGCGTGTGTCTCCTCCCCTCCCACAATGGTGTGATCTAGGTGCAGTACTTTGTGTCTCCTCCCCTCCCACAATGGTCAGATCTACCTGCAATAGTGTGCGTCTCCTCCCCTCCCACTATGGTGAGATCTCCCTGCAGTAGTTTGTGTCTCCTCCCCTCCCACAGTGGTGAGATCTCCCTGCAGTTGTTTGTGTCTCCTCCCCTCCCACAATGGATCTCCCTGCAGTAGTGTCTCCTCCCCTCCCACAATGGTCAGATCTCCCTGCAGTAGTGTGTGTCTCCTCCCCTCCAACAATGGTGAGATCTCCCTGCAGTAGTTTGTGTCTCCTCCCCTCACACAGTGGTCAGATCTCCCTGCAGTAGTTTGTGTCTCCTCCCCTCCCACAAGGGTGTCATTTCCATGCAGTAGTTTGTGTATCCTCCCCTTCCACAATGGTGAGATCTCCCTGCAGTAGTTTGTGTCTATGCCCCACCCTGTAATTGCAATATCTATCTGCAGTAATTTGTGTCTCCTCCCCTCACACAATGGTGAGATCTCCCTGCAGTAGTGTGTGTCTCCTCCCCTCCAACAATGGTCAGATCTACCTGCAGTAGTGTGTGTCTCCTCCCCTCCAACAATGGTGAGATCTCCCTGCAGTAGTTTGTGTCTCCTCCCCTCACACAGTGGTGAGATCTCCCTGCAGTAGATTGTGTCTTCTCCCCTCCCACATTGGTGAGATCTCCCTGCAGTAGTGTGTGTCCCCTCCCCTCCGACAATGGTGAGATTTCCCTGCAGTAGGTTGTGTCTCCTCCCCTCCCACAATGCTGATACATCCCTGCAGTAGTTTGTGTCTCCTCCCCTCCCACAATGGTGAGATTTCCCTGCAGTATTTGCAGTATTTTGTTTTTCTCCCCTCCCACAGTTGTTAGATTTCCCTGCAGTAATTTGTATCTCCTTCCCTCCCACAATGGTGAGATTTTCAACACCGTACTTTGTGTCTCCTGCCTTCCCACAATTCCCTGCAGTAATTTTTGGACCCACCATCTTTATGATATGGACAATGCCAAGGCAGTTATCACATGATCAGATTGCCAGGGTTTGGAATGGCCAGACACGGAAGGGTATGGAGGGTTCAGGCTGTTGGCAGTGAGAAACTGCACAACATCTGTCCCAACCAAAAGTTTAAAAAAAAAATTTCATTGCAAAAGCAAAACATTTCTGCTCACTGTGCATTTTGTTAATGTGCATGTTCAGTGTCGTGTGCTGTTATGACACTCTACTCTATTGTAGTTCTAGTTGTGTCTTCCACCACGAGAGATGACCAATGCGATCTTAATAAACACAACACCCGTCTACAACTTTAAGCTTCCATGCAAAATGATAGCCTATAAGGGCTGTAAGTAGGGAGGCGTGGCTTAAAACTGGGAGGTACAGCATGAGCTGGCGGCTGGAGGCTTCTGAGGAGGAAAGGAGGATCTAGGAACCGATGCAACAAGCAATTAAAAAAAAAAATTAGCAAAAACTGCAATGTATTTTACAAAACGTTTAAATGAATAAATAATTCCTAGTAGCGTTTTACTGCAATTTTTGGTACCAAAAGTGGTACCTTTTCTTTATATTGTTAGCATTTTTGCGGACTGCTTGCAAGTTGTGGTTTTGCAGGCCGTCTGTAAGCATTCGTACAATATAAAAAAAAACACTTTTTTTTAAAATGTATTTTTTATTTGTATTAAAAACAAATATATATATATATATATATATATATTGTGAACTGTTGCAGCCTCTTGCAGGAATCAATCATGCAAACACAGGGGTAGTGACCAGTTTTTGTCATATAAGCCAGTCTGTTGCTCAGGCTTTATTTTGCAAGTTGCTCAAAACAATAAACAAAAAGGAAACTAAACCTAGCCGTCTGGCTCCTGCCTACCTCACTCAGCAGTACTATCTATACTAGCAACACAAATATATTTGATCACAGTCCATGAAACAAAACAGAGCAACTTACAGTATAGCAGGTTTGCAATCACTCACAGAGCTCCTTTTCCTTGCAGCTTTCAGGCAGACTGCATACAGGAAGCTCTCCCATTGTCCAGCCTGCTAACTTAAATACTACACCTGTGTGAGCAGCACACAGATAGGTAAAACCCGGACTGGCTCCAGGTGGTCAGGGGACCCACCCAGCTCTTCCCTGACCGGCTCCAGGACCCTAAACTGGTTTCCTTTTTCCCAATAGGCTTCAGGAAAGAAGAAAACAACAATATTCCTGGAGCCTTTTAACACATGAAGTGCTGGAATCGCGGTGCAATGTATACACCATCCAGCACTTTCTCTGCTAAACATTGTGACACCCTGTCACAATATATATATATATATATATATATATATATATATATATATATATATATATATATATATATATATATATATATATATATATAGAGGGGCTACAGCACACAACAGGAAACGGTGACAGGGGCTCTTGGTTACGCTTTAACGTGTTTAAGCTCACCAACTGCGCCAAAGTGTCCCCGATCTGGTGAGTCCTACTCTAACCAGGCAAAAATGCTAGTTTTTATCAGCGTTCTAGTGGGCACCATTCCAATAGCCCAAGAGCCAACTAAATGGGAGAAATGAAATTAAAACCACCTCACCTTCTACTAGCTACTAACTGAACTATGAGCTCCGCTCATTTATATGCTTAGCTGTGCTAGAGGTGGGCGTGGTTATGCACGCTCACAGGGGAAAATAACATAAGCCGAGGGATGAGCAGCACAAATTAACCAAGAGCCCCTGTCACTGTTTTCCTGTTGTGTGCTGCAGCACCCTCTGTATTTATATATTTGTTATGGAGACTGGGGATCTCCAGGCTGCGTGCATGCTTTGCATAGTATTGCATTTAATTTGGATTGTGCTGTTCTATATTTTTTTTTATTTGCTTCTATAGGCAGTAGGTTTTTTTTTGTTACACTTTTGAATCCAAATAAAAAAAATAGTGAATTTGATTCCTGATATGATGAAGCACAGTGTGTGCCTGACACCAGGGGGCGCACGTAGTGTCATCAGAGGGACAACCCGATGGGGGACTAGTTCACTGGGGGACAGGAAGTGACAAATGTGGAGGAAGAGGAGATCGCCGCGAAGAAGACAGGAATACGCATGCAGGTAAGCCGCGAGGTGCTGGCGAGGGATCCCGCACGCCTGCGATGCTGCAGGTAAGTATTAGTAATAACTGGATGATAGTTACCCTGATGACCTTACCGATTCCAGCTTTTTTGTTTTAGGACGAATCAGGCACATCTATACCGCTAGGAAGGTTAATTGCATGTTAAGAAAATAACCTGCGTATCTATTTCCTAATTAGGAACCAGAAGAGGGGAAAATTACATATTTATATAGAAATGCTTGAAGTCCCTCTAAGACTTGTGATGCATTATCTGGTTGTCAATATGTCTCATCCGTTAATGATGACAACATAGATTGCTTGAGACAGATCTGATAATGAGTGACATCAGCGCAGGACTCGTTCCCGTTCCTGGCTCCTCACACTCTCATCACTTTGTGGGCAAACCCGCTAATTAATCGTCTTCACCTTCCGTGGATTAACGAGATTAGGAGAGATTCAGCGTTCAACGTGCCGAACGCCGCATACATTAATGGGGAGCCAAGCGCACTGATTAAAATGCTAATGAGCTCCTTTAAAAAGCAGAGACGACTTTTTTTATAGACGGATTCACACTTCTCTTCTCGAGTCTCTTCTCGACAGATTGCGATGCCGAGACATGCCGTCTGTTTGCCGATGTCAGAGAAGATGTCTCCTACTGGATGGAAGTTTGGGATTAAAGTTGCGGGAAGGATTGACTTTTCTTTTCCCCCCATCCTTTTCTCAGCAAGCTTACGGGCGTCTGAATTATTTCCACGCACATCGACTGGTCTCCAGCGTCAATATTTAATTTACGGTTTTCCAAGGTCGAGATTAAAGTCTGCGAGGTTCCCAATGGGTTGGCGTATTCACAGGAAAAACGCATGAGTATATACGGCCTGAAACGTTCCCAGCATCGTGATACGCTTTCCTTTGGGTATATGAATGCTTACGCATATTTTTGGTATGGAAAGTAAAAATATAATTATTATCAGAGATGGGATACTATCACTATAGGTGGCCATTAATGGTACAATTTTTCCGAACAATTTTTTTTATTTTCAATCAAAAAAATCAGTTTGAAATGTACAGTTTAAAAAAAAAAAAAAAGGTTGTTATTTGGTTTGTCTATCTGCCTGGCAGATTTTTATGAATATCTGATTAGAGATGGCCCAAACGGAAGGCGAACTTTCCCGGAAGTTCGATTTGCCCCCATAGTGCTCCATTAGGGTCAACTTTGACCCTCTACATCACAGTCAGCAGGCACATTGTAGCCAATAAGACTACACTCACTCCTGGAGCCACTCCCCTCCTTATATAAGGCAGGCTCCGCCGACCATTACACTCACTCGTGTGCCTGCTATAGTGAGAGTAGGGTGAGCTGCTGCAGACTGTTTCTCCTAGGGAAAGATTAGTTAGACTCTTGGCTTGTTAGCTTGCTCCTGGCTGATTCTTCTTGCTATAATAGCACCCCACAACAGCTCTTTTGAGAGCTAATCCTGTTCTTATGATCTATTTTTTTTTTCTGTGTGTCCCACTGACACTTGTGTTGCATAGACAGCCTTGATAATCCATACTGTGTGTGCCACTGCCAGCCAGGCCCAGCACATTCAGTGACTACCTGTGTGTGTGATAGGCAGCTGCACATTGTAATACCCATTACTGCATATACCAAGCTGTTGTGTTGCGTGAACCCACCTCATCACTGGCAGGGTTGCTCGGGTAGTACTTTTTAATACCCGCCCGGATCCGGGTACCCAGATACCTGGATCTGATTCGGGTACCCGAATCCGACCTTGCGGATACCCGAGTGAATTCGGGTATCCGACCAAATTACCCGCGGGTACCCGACCCATTCGGGTATCTCGATAGAAAAACCGGAAGTGCCCTTTAAATAGCTTTAAAAAGGGTTTTTAGGGTAAATTACAATAATTGCAGTATTTGTATAGCGCCTTTCTCCTGTCGGACTCAAAGCACTTGCGAGGCAACCACTAGAGCGCACTCAGTAGGCAGTAGCAGTGTTAAGGAGACTTGCCCAAAAACTCCTTACTGAAATAGGTGCAGCTTACTGAACAGGCAGAGCCCTTAACCATTAACCATTAAGCCACTGCATGTAGTACCATGTTTTTTTAAAGGGAAACACTAATTTATTATTTGGACATAATATGAAAAAAAAAAAAAAGCTGTCAATTAACATCAGGACTAGGTTCCAGACAGCGGTCGTGCAGCCCACATTGTGTCCAAAGTCCAATTGCACAACTGGGACATGACAGTTTTCAGCCCAGACACCTCCAAAAAATGACAGCGCAATTGTGTTTTGGGTTGAATATAGGTGGTGGTATCAGCAGCAGTGGCCTGTGGCACCGTGGCCGTGGGAGCCAGCACCAGCTTGCTTCAGCCTCTTGAACTCCTCATGTTCAACAACATTTTTTTGGCCAGATGGGTGATAAAGCTGGAGGTGCCATACTTTTAATGTCACAACCTCTGCTCATCTGTAGTTTGCACACATTGCATATGGCAAACTTGCTGTCCAATGAGGGCAGAGTGAAAAACCACCAGATTGGGGAGGTGAAGATTCTCCTGCGGCCAGAATGGGATGCTGCGGCTTTTCTCCCTGTGGCGGTTGAGGGTTGAGTGGTGCGGCTGGTGGTAGCGGCAGAAGGATGTGGTGGGTCCCGCATTCCACGGCCACTGTCTGCAATGCTGATCCTCCGTGCCAAACCCACCGATGCAACCTCCTCCTCAGGGTCAGAGCTGACATCGCCATCCTGTGGATGATAGTCATGGTCCTTCATCCCATCATAAACATCATACCACCCCTCCTCAAAGCCCAGAACATCCTCCCCAAACTCCTTGCGGCTAACAGCCCTGAGTTCAATCGTGGCACCTGGAGCGAAAAGCTCGCTGACTGAGGCTAGGCTGCCCGCAGGGGTCGACACTGACACGGCAGACCTTCTGAGGGTGGCCGTAATGTTGCTCCCTGTCCTCTTGCCCTTGCTGCCCCTCCCCCGGCTGCCGGTGCCAGCAGACATAGTACAACTTATACGTGATGATGTCACCAGATGATGTGGGGTACTTTTACTTTAATGAAATCGGGGTTGGACTTTAAATCAAATCAGCACGGAGTGACAGACCGCAGAGTAGAGGACAGACAGTGCACACTATCTGTCTAACTGTCACACTGACAATGCAGCACAGCAGCACTGCAGTAATCTGTAGTAAGATAACACAGTACTACTCTCTCTAACAACTAACTGCAGTACTAACTAACTATATAATACAATACAATAACACAGTAATCCTATTCCCTAACCTATACTGTCCTGCTGGCCTGCACAGCACGCACAGACACAGACAGGACCTAACTGAGTGAATGAAATCAAACAATTACACTAGCTAGCTAAAAAAAAAACAATAGAACAATAGTGTAGTGAAGGTGTTTAGCACTCAAAGCTTTAGGTTTATCACTGTATACAGCACTTGCTAAGCCAACAGCACTGGAGCAAGTCTGTCAGTGACCAGCCAGCCACACAAGCAAGGACGATCTGTCTCATCATGCCAGCCCTCCTTACTATACAGGGGGGCTGGCCAGGGTTCCCTTCTGTGATTGGGTGCCAGGGCTTAGGCTGGGAGGCCTCTGATTGGCTCAATAAGGTCAGGTGGGACTGGCCAGAGTTCCCCTCTGTGATTGGTTGCTAGGGCTTCTGCTGGGAGCCCTCTGATTGGCTCAATGACATAATCTCCCTCGTTACAGTACCCAGATCCGGATATCCGCGGGTACCCGCGGATATCCGGATTATGTGGCTAGATACCCGCATAGAGCTATCCAGATATTGGCCCAGGTATCTGGATCCAACCCAGATAGCATAAAAATGGTCAGGTACCCGGGTTTGCCCGGGTACCTGGATCCGGTGAGCATCCCTGATCACTGGATATACCTAGCTGTTGTGTTCAGTGAACCCACCTCATCACTGCATATACTTACCTACCTTTTGTGTTGAGTGAACACACCTCATCACTGCATATACCTAGCTGTTTTGTTGAGTGAACCCACCTCATCACTGCATATACCTAGCTTTTGGGTTAAGTGAATCCACCTCATCCCAACATATACCTAGCTGTTGTGTTTAGTGAACCCACCTCATCACTGCGTATACTTACCTACCTTTTGTGTTGAGTGAACCTATTATTATTATTATTATTATTTAGTATTTATATAGCGCCGACATATTACGCAGCGCTGTACAGTGTGTATATATATATATATATATATATATATATATCTTGTCACTAACTGTCCCTCAAAGGAGCTCACAATCTAATCCCTACCATTGCCATATGTCTATATTATGTAGTGTAAGTACTGTAGTCTAGGGCCAATTTTAGGGGGAGCCAATTAACTTATCTGTATGTTTTTGGAATGTGGGAGGAAACCGGAGTGCCCGGAGGAAACCCATGCAGACACGGAGAGAACATACAAACTCTTTGCAGATAGTGCCCTGGCCGGGATTCGAACCAGGGACCCAGCGCTGCAAGGCGAGAGAGCTAATCACTACGCCACCGTGCTGCCCACCTACCTCATCACTGCATATACTTGCCTAGCTGTTGTGTTCAGTGAACCCACCTCATCACTGCATATACTTACCTAGCTGTTGTGTTCAGTGAACCCACCTCATTACTGCATATACTTACCTACCTTTTGTGTTGAGTGAACCCACCTCATCACTGCATATACCTAGCTGTTTTGTAGAGTGAACCCACCTCATCACTGCATATACCTACCTTTTGTGTTGAGTGAACCCACCTCATCACTGCATATACCTAGCTTTTGTGTTAAGTGGACCCACCTCATCACTGCATATACCTAGCTGTTTTGTTGAGTGAACCCACCTCATCACTTCATATACCTAGCTGTTGTGTTCAGTGAACCCACCTCATCACTGCATATACGTACCTACCTTTTGTGTTGAGTGAACCCACCTCATCACTGCATATACCTAGCTGTTGTGTTCAGTGAACCCACCTCATCACTGCATATACCTAGCTGTTGTGGTCAGTGAACCCACCTCATCACTGCATATACCTAGCTGTTGTGGCAAGTGGTGTCATCATTGTCCACTATAACAGATTCTAATTAAAGGATTTAAAGTTAATTCATTTCAAATACAGCAGGGACTCGAAAGTCCTCCTCCTGTATTATTATTTTTGGTCACTACCTTTTGTGTTAAGTGAACCCATTTCATCACTGCATATGCCTAGCTGTTGTGGCAAGTGGTGTCATCATTGTCTGCCATAACAGATTCTCATTAAAGGATTTAAAGTTAATTCATTTCAAATACAGCAAGCCCTCGAAAGTCCTCCTGTATTGTTATTTTTGGTCACTACCTCGGGACGTGCATGCCATGCCTGCTGCCTTCCTTGGATGTGTGGTGGTAGCCGTTCCTGCTCCTTTGCCCAAAGCATGCCTGCTGCCTTCCTTGGATGTGTGGTGGTGGTAGCCGTTTCTTAGGCTCCCTCTCCAGACCGGAATCGAACCAGGATTCCCCGGCTATTACCCCTGGTCAGTCACCATGGTACTGTGAAAGTACCATCAAAAGTTTCACACAGTTGAATGAATGGCAGACTTGCTCTCCATAACACATTCTTGGCAAATGCGTTTGAATTTGTTTGTCTTCCGCTGGGTCAAGGGTCCATCTGACCACAGATGTCTGGTCTGCAAAGCACAGTTAGGGCAGGTATATTACTTATACAGCATGGGTCTCAGGCTCTCACTTCGGACCGGAATTGTACCCTGATTCCTCAGCCATTAACCACTAGTCACAATGGCAGACTTGCACTCCAGAACAGATTCTCGTGAAAGGCAAGTGGTGTCATATTTGTCCACCATAACAGATTCTCATTAAAGGATTTAAAGTTAATTCATTTCAAATACAGTAAGCCCTCGAAAGTCCTCCTGTATTGTTATTTTTGGTCACTACCTCCGGACGTGCATGTCATGCCTGCTGCCTTCCTTGGATGTGTGTGGTGGTAGCCCTTTCTTAGGCTCCAACTCCGGACCAGAGTAGAACCAGGATTCCCCGGCCATTACCTGTGGTCACTCACAATGGCAGACTTGCCCTCCATAATAGATTCTCGTTGTAGGTACTGAACCGCAAGCAGAAAATGTAATGTAAAAAAATATAGATGTAAGCTTTAACAATAGTAGAGAAAGAACCATGGAAAGTTGATAAGGCAGTCAGACATTACCTAACCTGACATCACTGAGGAAGAGCAATCTCGCCATGGTGCGAACCAGTCCAGCACAGCCGTCACTACACAAACAGCTGTTTGTGGTGCGTTACACGGTGAGTTTGGTGTGTCAGTGTGAAGCAGTACTCTAATTACACTACCTGATTGATGTATACACATGCAAGATGTTTTAAAGCACTTTAGGCCTGCTATTTAGCATTCAACGTGATTTCTGCCCATAAAACGCTGCTTTGCGTCAAATCCAGATTTTTCCCCGGGACTTTTGGCATGTATCCCATTCCGTCATGCCCCCCTCCAGGTGTTAGACCCCTTGAAACATCTTTTCCATCACTGTTGTGGTCAGCATAATTTTTTCTAGTTTTCCAAGTTTGCCTCCCCATTGAAGTCTATTGCTGTTCGCGAAAGTTCGCGCGAACCGAACTTTTGCGGAAATTTGCGAACCCGGTTCGGGCCATCTCTATATCTGATCTGATCTAATATAATACCGTTAATGCTTTGGATCGATTAAATAAAATATTTTCTTTCTACTGTATCTGAATGATCTTATCAAAAATTTGATAATTCTCTATAACTCACACCTACGAACCTAAGACCCCCCACGCAAAAAAAAAAAAAAGTTCAACTTCCACCAGCCCCATGCAGACGCCTTGTGCCTGCGCCCAGGCCTTAGTTTACATTGCTATAGCCTATAGGTACAGATGTACTGGCACACTAGACTTTGCCATCCATGAACCTACACAACAGAGCCGGGACAAGGTCCTCCAGCACCCAAGGCTGAGACACTAACAGTGCGCCCCTCCATCCCTCCCACCACAGCCGTCACACACTGATTGCTATTAGTCTAAGAGGCGACCCAGGGCCCCCAACACTTTAATCTGTAGTTATTTGGCTGCAGTCACTGCCATGTATGCCCTTTTCTTATTTCTCTTTGCTTCAAACATAATAGGGGAATGATAGCTGAGTGAGTTGTGCGCCCCCTCCTACACTGCGCCCTGAGGCTGGAGCCTCTCTCGCCTCTGCCTCGGCCCGGCCCTGCACCCCAACCTAACTGCACCGCTAGTGTGCTGTCTGTCCCAGCTGTCACTTTTCCTTCACTTCACAGCCCGTCATCGGTAGCTACAGGTGCCAATTAGTATTAAGTAGCCAGAGGTACCTTCAGTATTAAGTAGCTAGAGGTGCCCCTGACTTAAGGGAGATCTGGTCAGTGAATGGCAAGGGCAGGGAGGGAGAGAGACACTCAGGGAGGGGAGCGAGCCACTTTTCCATCATCAGCCGCCTGTAGGCACATGCCTACAGTGCCTTATGGTAAATCCAACCCTGCATGCGCCGTCACTGTGCAATGCTCCCTGCAGTGGCTCTCTATCAGTCAGGCGACTCGGCGAGTCAATGGCCACTGTGCATGCACATCCCCAATCGCGTTACCGTTGCTAAGCGCATTCTGCACATTTTTCCCTACTGCATATGCGGAGAGCTCTCCCGTCCGCAGGAGCGCATTTCAGGACATGCACAGCCCGGGCAGCCCATCCAACTGAAGGAGGACCACCAGGGGCATAACTAGAAATGGCTGGGCCCCCTACAAAACTTTGGATGGGGCCCCCTCCTCCTGCACACTGAATAGGGACTGTCTACAAATATTTGTCTACAAAATGTTGTATGATTCCTTATCAGCGGCTGTGCAGATGCAGTCATTAGAACAATTGTACAGAGAGCAGAAAGTTTTTTTTTTCTCTCCTTGTCCAGGAGGGAGTGTAGACTGATTGGCTACAATGTGCCTGCTGACTGTGATGTATAGGGTCAAGGTTGACCCTAATGATGTAGTATAGGGGCGGATCGAACTTCCGGAAAAGTTTGCGGTTCTCCACGATTGCGAACCACTGAAGTTCTCCGGCGAACCGTCGGCATCTCCAATAATTACCCGTACTACACATACAATTCATTTAATCAAAAGTTTTTGTTTGTTTGTTTGTTTTTTTGCTTTTATGTCACTTTAAGTGATAAAGTTGATTGAAAGATTGATTTGATTTACACTCTGTACAGTGCTGTGTAATATGTCGGCGCTATATAAATACTTAAAGAGACACTGAAGCGAAAAAAAAACTATGATATTATGATTTGTATGTGTAGTACAGCTAAGAAATAAAACATTAAGATCAGATACATCAGTCTAATTGTTTCCAGTACAGGATGAGTTGAGAAACTCCAGTTGTTATCTATATGCAAACAAGCCATTAAACTCTCCGACTAAGTTAGTCGTGGAGAGGGCTGTTATCTGACTTTTATTATCTCAACTGTAAGTGAACTGTGTCCTTTTTCTCTGCTAGAGGAGAGGTCATTACTTCACAGACTGCTCTGAAAGACTCATTTTGAATGCTGAGTGTTGTGTAATCTGCACATATTATAGAATGATGCAATGTTAGAAAAAACACTATATACCTGAAAATAAAGGTATAAGAATATGTTCTTTGCTGCTAATCTTCTTGTAATTATTCATAGTACACAACCAATTCATTATATCATATTTTTTTTTCACTTCAGTGTCTCTTTAAATAAATAAATAAAATAAATTGGCAATGTTGTTTTTAGCAATTGTAAAATAATAGTGCTAACATTGATAAGGTGGCGGTTCATGATTAATATAAAGCTGCATATACAGTACAATTTTTTATCAGTCAGAAAAATCAGATCAATTATTCCGCTTGATCGACTAAAGCTAAAAATCGGACCAAGATACCATACACGAATGATCGAGATTTCCAAAATCCGGGAAAAAATGATTGAATAATCGTTCCCATTCATTGATCTAAGTCCCCGTTAGAAAGACCGATGGCTTCTATGAAAAGCCACAATCTCTGTACGTCCGCTCTTCACTAAATGTTACGCTTACAGGACGCATTAAAGAAAAAAAAAAGACTGAGGCCATCTTGTGGCCAAGTAGTAAAACTACATCTACATCCATTTATTTTTAATGAATAGACTCACAATTACATTTGAAATTAACTGTTTACCTCCCACACTCTCCAAAAATACCCAAATAAAACTTTGAATTAAAAAAAATATATAAAAAAAAAAAAATAGTTACCTAAGGGTCTGAACATTTTTAATATGCATGTGAAGAGGATATATTACTATTGTTTTTTTAAATTATAAGCTTGTAAATAGAGAAGGATGCAAAACTGAATCAATGCACCTTTATTTCCACATAAAATATTGGCGCCATACATTGTGATAACAACATAATTTAAATGGTGTAATGACCGGGACAAATGGGCAAATAAAATACGTGGGTTTTAATTATGATAGCATGTATTATTTTAAAGCTATAATGGCTGAAAACTGAGAAATTATTTTTTTTTCCATTTTTTTTTCTTAATATTCCCGTTAAAATGCATATAGAAAAAAAATAATTCTTAGCTAAATGTACCACCCAAAGACAGCCTAATTGGTGGCACAAAAAAACATTTGATAAAACAGTGATAAAGTTAATGACAAAAGAATGGGAGGTAAAAATTGCTCAGATGCATAAGGTGAAAAAACACTGAAGGCTAAAGTGATTAATCATATACAGTACATCATTTGTTCTGAGAATGAAAGCCATTTTTTTCACAAATACATATTTTATTCTTTGGAACTTTCAAATTACACAATCTCTTTTTCTTTTGCCTAATTGACTTTGTCACTATATTCTGTTTTTAGCTATAAATAAAGTTACATTTATTTTAGTAATTGTATTCAACTTATGGAAAGATAACAGTAGAAAATGAGGGAAATTGCTTGACGCTTACATCAGCATCTCATTAGGTGGAGTTTCATGTTGGCGGTTTCAGTCATAGGCTCCATATGCAATTCACGTTTTCTCCTGCGTTTTCTTCTAGGAGATCATTTTTCCTCTTCTATTTAAAGGGATACTGTAGGGGGGGGGGGGGGGGGGGTCGGGGGAAAATGAGCTGAACTTACCCGGGGCTTCTAACGGTCCCCCGCAGACATCCTGTGTTGGCGCAGCCGCTCACCGATGCTCCGGCCCCGCCTCCGGTTCACTTCTGGAATTTCTGACTTTAAAGTCGGAAAACCACTGCGCCTGCGTTGCCGTGTCCTCGATCCCGCTGATGTCATCAAGAGCGCACAGCGCATGCCCAGTATGGTCTGTGTCTGCACAGTACACTCCTGGTGACATCAGCGGGAGCGAGGACACGGCAACGCAGGCGCAGTGGTTTTCTGACTTTAAAGTCAGACATTCCAGAAGTGAACCGGAGGCGGGGCCGGAGCATCGGTGAGTGGCTGCGCAGGCACAGGATGTCTGCGGGGGACCATTAGAAGCCCTGGGTAAGTTCAGCTCATTTTCCCCCGACCTCCCTACAGTATCCCTTTAAATTAACTTTTTAACACATTACAATTGAAAAATTAGTATCAAAATCATTGTGATTATTTGAGTAAATGGAGAATTTTCTTGCTTGCTGGTGTCGTGATTTAAAAGGCCTTTTATTGACAAGTTTGAAAATATCACCAAGGAAAAAACTGATAAAGTTAATTGCATATGGCCCAGAGACTTTAATGCAATTTGGCGCGATGACGCGTAGCCGGCGGAGTGATGAGGCGTAGCGTGCGCGGTGTGGACTTCAGGCTGAAGTCGCCGATTAATAGAGCCGTCTGCAGGACCGAGAGAGGAGCCAGGAGGACATCAGGGGACCTCATAGCCTACGGTAGGCTGGAGGAATCCCCAGGTAAGTGCAAATTGTGTTTTTAAAACCTACTTAGAATCTCTTTACCTTTTTCTTTCCAGTAATTTTATTGGTTATCTCTGGTGCGCAAATTTCGACATGTAGCTACTAACTGGGGCTATCAACATGACTAGGGTGGTGCCCAAACTATCGTGGCAGTATTTTGATGTGAATTGACATGGAATTGGTGGGGCGGTTAGAGTTAGGCATCGGTTAGGAGAGTAGTTTAGGGTTGCGGTTGGTGGATGGGGGCCATTTAGGGTTAGGCATCAGCTGAGGGATGGCTCACGTGAGAGTAGGTTAGGCTTCGGTGTAAATATTCACATTGTTTGCGTCAAGAAAGATCGGTTAGAGTTAGTCACCAGTAAGGGAAGACTCGTGTAAGAACAGGGTTAGCTCAGGTGTTAGTAAAATATTGTTAAAAATTACCAATATTTCACTATAGGAATTAAGTAGTGTAATATCAGTTATTTTACCGATATTCCAGTAAAGGCTTTCTCTGGTACCCAAATTACCGCGGCGCCCTTATTGAATGTGCGCTACAGAAGTGCATAAACTTAATCCGGCTGAGGCTGCAGGAGTTAAAATAAAATAACAAATAAACTGTTAGACCATTTGCTCTAAGTAGTCTGACAAACACACACATCTGCGTAATGCTTTATTCGCTAGGACATCAGCAGTCTTTGTTCCACAACAATAGAAAACTGTCTCACGCGCTTTGTCGCTTGTTCCACAATAACACAAATTAGTCTCATTTTTTGCTGTGCGCAAAAGAATTACTTAACTCACCTTGACCAGCATTGAGGCCGACACAGTCGGCTCTTATAGTACCTTTGTGTAAAGAATGGCACTAACAAATCAGAAAACAGGAAATATATAAATCTATGTAACAAAGGCGTTTTAGTCATTCGCAGAGTTCCAACAAGGCGCGAGTACAACTCAAGGGCTACCGCTACAATGGAGCTTACGTTATTTGGCAAACAGTCCCCAGGTGACCCGAGTCCAGAAAGAACAGCAGAAAAATAGTGGCTTACAGCAAATAATCAAAACGAAGGCTTTAGGCGAGAGCTATGAGATCTACATGGCGCGTCGTGGAAACAGCTACCTACGAAGCGCATAGATCAATATGAATGAACATATAATAACACCATTAAATTGCCTAAAGGATTAAATGCAACCTTTAATAAATCCTCAAGATAAAACAAAAGCATGGCAAAGGTCATATCGTAAAACGTGAACAATCTCTTGCCCTCTCTGCAGTAGTACGATAAATGAGACCTGACTCCAATACCAACGTTTATATCAGTTCATTTGCTCTTTATAATACACTTGGATACAATAATTCTCCAAGGAAGAGTCAGACTGAAAACAGATGTTTGTATAGATTTTTTCCTGACACGTTTCGTGGCCAGAGGGCACTTCCTCGAGGGATACAGTGAATACATTAAAGGAACAGTATCATATATAAAGGATAAATACACTTTACTGAGAGATGATTAGGGAGAGATCCTCTGGATTGCAAGGAAAGTGTGAACTAGGTTTTGTTCCCCTTAGAATAAATATAAACTGCTCTGCCTGTCTACCTCCCTTTCATACATCTCGGATCTCATTCAGAGATACTCCCCAACCCGCTCTTTCTGTTCCCACATCCCTTGCTCACTCACAAGGCTTCAGGACTTTTCCAGAGAAGCCCCTACTCTATGGAACTCACTCCCCCCTCAGGCTCACACCCACCTTCAACTCATTTAAGCAGGCCTTAAAGAGACGCTGTAACAAAATTTTCTGCCTTATTTCTTCTATCCTATAAGTTCCTGTATCTGTTGTAATGTGGTCTGTCTTACTGCAGCCTTTCCTAGTTGCACAGTGGCTGTATTATCTCTGTTATATAATCTTATCTTCTTTCCTCTGACGGCTTTGTCGGGCTCCGTCACTCAGGCAGGAATGTGCTGTTCTATTTGTAATAGGTTAGAAGCTATACACACCCTCTCCACGCCCCCTGCAGGCTCTGTGTGGTGTGAGTCACAGACTGAGCTCCTCTCAGCCTTTCACACTCTGGTTAGAAGCCATGTCTTTTGTTTGTAAACACTGCCTAAAACTGGCAATTACAAGCTAGGATTGCAGCAGGGAGTGTCAGAAACAGCACAGAGGGGCACAGATGAAAATAAGGAATAGAATGTGTAACGCTTGGTGGTGTATTCTCCACAGTCAGCATGCAACGCATGAGCTGGCGTGGAGGAGGTACACACACTAGCACAAGGAAACAGGCTATCCCTAGTATAGTGGAGGGGAGGACTGACTCCAATAGGAGATTGTGGCGCACAGAGCCGGTGCAGATCTGATAGCCACAAACAATGCCTTCGTTATAACGTCTCAGCGCAAAGTAGCGCTGAGCGCATAAACCAGAACTGAGGAGATCAGGACAGGTAGACAGAATGAACGCTTGCTAGCTAGCGGCTACTTAGCGACAGCAAGCGTCCAAAACCAGACAGACTGGAATGAGGCAGCCAATGCGATTGCAGCGATGGCGTGCCTCACAAAGACAGGACAGGATAGTCAGAAAATAGCAGGATTAAGATAGATGAACGTAACACAGATAAATATACAATAAGTATGTTTTCCTAGCGTATTACAATTACAGCTATCAATGAAACTATTTGTAACGTCTGACTAACATATGTATATATCGGCAATGAACCGATATATGACATAAGCAGGAACGCTGACTAGGACTAGAGTAATACAGGGAACAGGACTCAGAAGGATTCGCTATCTCTTCGCAGAGATGAACGCAATCCACAAACGGTAACAGAACAGGATTCAGAAGGATTCGTTATCTCTTCGCAGAGATGAACGCAATCCACAAACAGTAACAGAACAGGATTCAGAAGGATTCGTTATCTCTTCGCAGAGATGAACGCAATCCACAAACAGAACCAGGAGCAGGGTAACTACCTCAGCACGGGTGGTCACGGTACGCGCAACCTACCAAAACGTGCTGGAAAGCTGACTAACTGCACACAGGATATAAACAGTTCGTGTACGTATACATCAGCGACACTGATGTATTAACGTAACACAAATACAAGGAAAATAATAAACGTGCTGGTATGCATATATATTGGCAATGAACCAATATATGATGCAAAGACCAGCAAAGTATCTTTATAACAAGAAACACGATCGGGGGCTAAAGCGACAGCAAGACTGGCTTACACTGAAGCTATGAAAACCCAAGGAAACCCTGCAGGAAGCAGATCTTTATACTGAGGTCATCCAATGGGAGCAGACATGCAGATTCCCACACAGGTGAATGATAATCAGTCACAAGCTGACAGCAGGGAAAGACAGACAAAGCTATGCAACTTGCATGGAAATAGATCAGAACTGCCTGAGCTGCAGCACTACTACTTCCAGTAATAGCTGCTGCAGCAGCGATCATTACAGAATGGTATGCTTTTTATTGTAAGAATTTTAGAGTACAGGTTCTCTTTAAAGACCCAGCCATCTGTTCACCTCTGCTTTCCCACCACGGCACCACCTTCATAGTTCCAACCCCTTCCCTTGCACATATACCCCACCCCCTCCTTATGGGTCCCTCTCTCCCACCCCTTAGATTGTAAGCCTATTTGGCAAGGCCCTTCTCCCAGTGGGCGCTTCTCCACCACCATATGGACTCAGTGACTCATTTGCTTCATTCATCTGTACATTGTTACATTACTCATTTATGTACTATTATTGAATGCTCTAATGTCCTTGTATATAAATAAAGTTTAATCATCATTACTATTATAGTAATTTTAGAGATTGATTACCTGGTGTCACTTGACCACATCTTCAACACTCCCCTTCTCCTGGATCGTCAGGCAAAATATGATGTAATAGAAGTCTAGGACACACCTCCTCTAATGAAGTTCTATGGCAGATTAACCCACTAACCTTGGATGAGTAGAGTTTGTTTACCCTAGAATGGCAAACTAAGGACAAGCAGTGATACAGAACTATCAATTTTTTTAAACTTTTTACCGAGACTTATAGTAAAAAAAGATTGATATCTCGAATTAGCAGTTATTTACAAAAGCACTCCTATGTTCAGGTACACCCAGGGCCGGCCCTACCATGATGACAACTGAATCATATAAATCTAGGGGGTGGGCACCGGCGACCGGCCTAATCTGTATGGCAGAGGGGGTCATCTCTCTTTAGGCTCCAACTGTCACATATTATGCATCGGGAGCTCCTCATAAAGCTATGACAACTGCTTGTGATTGTTTCAGGCAATATTTAGTGCCAGAACATTAACCCATTCGCGTTCCATCGTTTTCACTTGAGCAATGTTCACCTCCCATTGATTAGCCTATAACTTTATCACTACTTATCACAATGAACTGATCTATATCTTGTTTTTTTTCCGCCACCAATTAGGCTTTCTTTGGGGGGTGCATTTTGCTAAGAGCCACTTTACTGTAAATGCATTTTAACAGGAAGAATAAGAAAAAACGGAAAAAATTCATTATTTCTCAGTTTTCAGCCATTATAGTTTTAAAATAATACATGCCTCCATAATTAAAACTCACGTATTGTATTTGCCCATATGTCCCGGTTATTACACCGTTAAAATGATGTCCCTATCACAATGTATGACGACAATATTTTATTTGGAAATAAAGGTGCATTTTTTCCGTTTTCCATCTATCACTATTTACAAGTTTAAAATAAAAAAAAATATAGAAATATTTCATCTTTACATTGATATTTAAAAAGTTTAGACCCTTAGGTAAATATTTACATGTTTGGTTTATTTTTAATTGTAATGTTTTTTTTTATATTAAACATTTTATTTGGATATTTTTGGGAGGGTGGGATGTAAACAATAGTTTTATAATGTAAATGTGTGTTTAGTTTTAAGTGAACCTTAAGCCTGTTAAAAAAAATGAGATTAACTCACCTGGGGCTTCCCTCAGCCCCCTGCAGCCGATCGGTGCCCTCGCAGCTCCGGTCCGATGCCTCTGGACCCGCCGGCGACGACTTCTGGCTTCGCCGTCACCGGCCAACAGGCATGGGAACGCGAGTGATTGTTCGCGTTCCCAGCCTGTATATCACCCCCTATGCTGCTATTGCGGCCAGTAGGTCGCAATAGCAGCATAGGGGGCGATATACAGGCTGGGAACGCGAACAATCGCACGCGTTCCCATGCCTGTCGGCCGGTGACGGCGAAACCGGAAGTGCTCGCCGGCGGGTCCAGAGGCATCGGACCGGAGCTGCGAGGGCACCGATCGGCTGCAGGGGGCTGAGGGAAGCCCCAGGTGAGTTAATCTCATTTTTTTTAACAGGCTTAAGGTTCACTTAAATTTTTTTACTTTTAGTTGTAGTTTTACTTTTTGGCCACAAGATGGTGGCCATGAGTTTGTTTACATGACGTCACTCTAAGCGTAACATACGCTTAAAGAGACGCATGGGGGAGGCAACAGTCAGAAAAAGCGCAGCTTCCGAGAGAAGCTGTCGCTTTTTCAGCGGGGGAGAGGAATCAGTGATCAGGCACCATAGCCCGATTCACTGATTGCCTGGCTAACGAACCGCGGGCCGGGAGCACGCGTGCACGCGCGTGATCGGCCGCGGGAGCGCGCATGGTTCCTGGTAGAGTTGGGCGAACAGTTCAGCTGTGTTAGCCGAACTGCAGCCGAACTGTTCGGCTGCCCAACCTGTCATTTTGATGTGGCTCTTACTACTTCCGGGTCGCAATGACCCGGAGTAGTACGTCTGCGCTGGCCCGGCGGAGCGCGTTCTAGATCGCGCTCCCGTTGCCGGGCACTCTCTGCGCATGTGTGTGACGTCACGTCACACACATGCGCAGAGAGTGCCCGGCAACGGGAGCGCGATCTAGGACGCGCTCCGCCGGGCCAGCGCAGACGTACTACTCCGGGTCATTGCGACCCGGAAGTAGTAAGAGCCACATCAAAATGACAGGTTGGGCAGCCGAACAGTTCGGCTGCAGTTCGGCTAACACAGCCGAACTGTTCGCCCAACTCTAGTTCCTGGACGTAGAAACTACGTCCAGGAACTAAAATAGGTTAAACATTGTTCAATGACCTGTTGTGCTAAATCACTAAACCAATGAGCAATGAGCAAACGCTTCATCCCCTCCCCTTCCCCCATCCATGGAACAAAACAGGCTGACTGGCTGAGAATCAGTATCTGTGTGGCTTTTAAGCTGGCCTCAATCTTAACTGGTTGCCGACCGCATAACGCCAATTGGCGTGAAGTCCTGGGGCGGGGTTCTGCAGCAGATCGCGAGCGCTGATGCGTGCGAATCTTCGCTTGAATGATGGAGCTCCGCTCCGTTATCAGTCTCCCAGCAACGATCGCAGCTAGGAAACTGCTGTCTATTTACATTGTACAGCGCTGCGATCTATGGCAGTGCTGTACTGGGGACAGCCATGTGACATGGCTGCCTGTCACCCTTGGAGACAGGAGAGGGATCGGCTGTCATAGGCTGGTGCCAATGACAGCCGATCACGGTGATTGGCTGGCGGGCCTGCCACCAAAAAATTAAAAAATAATGCTTTTTATTTAAAAAAAATAAACATAGATAACTACATAAGAAAATAAATAAACATGCCAGCGGGGATTAGACCCCACTGACAGAAAGCTCTGTTGGTGGGCAGAAAAGGGGGGAGGGGGTGGAAATCACTTGTGTGCTCAGTTGTACGGCCCTGCAGTGAGCCCTTAAAGCTGCAGTGGCCTAAATTGTAAAAAATGGCCTGGTCACTAGGGGGGTTACTAGGCCTGGTCCTGAAGAGGTTAAAGGGGAACTTCAGTCTAAACAAACATACTGTCATTAAGCTACATTAGTTATGTTAATTAAAATACAGTAGACAGGTAAAGAAAATCTCTCACCCACCTTGTTTTAAAATAACAGGCAAATGTTTGTGATTTCATAGGGGCAGCCATCTTTTTCATGGGGGCAGCCATATTTTTGGTTGAAAGGAGGTGACATGGAGCAGGAGACACAGTTCCAACTGTCCTGTGTGCTGATCGCCCCTCCCAGCTGCGAGCACTAGGCATTAAATATCAAATTCAAAATGATAAAAAAAACTAATTTGTGCCAAAACAGCAGAAGGATAATAACAACATCAGAAATCCCATCATGCTTTGCACAGCATCAGGGAAAAAATGCCCGGGCAGTTTTCTTCTGTGCAGCTACAAATGAGGCTTGAGGAAGAAAAACAAAGTTCTGATGCTGTGAAACTGTTAAATATACACCAAGCCTTTTCAGTGCTGCTGAGTAGATGTTTAGCCTGGAGGTTCACTTTAAAGACTGCCATTAGATGTTGCGAAATGATCGATTCCTCTCTGATGGGAATCTATTCAGAAACGAATCAATTCCTACCACACACAGCACATTGATTTTCAATAGATTCCGGCAGGGAATTTCTTGAAAGTTGTTCATACTGTAGCGCTGCTCTGTTCAATAAGATGCAACATTACTGGAAGTCTGGGCAACCGCAAGTCGTGGAAGATTTGGGGCCACTATAGGCTCCCCTATAAATAGCAACTTTGGGGCTGACATTTGGGACAGAATTGTATGGCGTGTGATAATAAATTGTCGAATTGTCTGAATAAAGTGTATGTAACTATTCAGTTCAAAGCAAGATTTATTTAGTGTTTGTACAAAAAGGACGGCATTATGAAAGTGCGTGTGTACTTGTATATTAGCAAAAAAAAAAAAAGATGGAAATAGTATGTTATAAATTGGGAAAATACTACATATGGAAATGAGATTTTTAGGTAAAATTATAACAAAAGGTAACTGTTCTGTACTTGGTTTATTGATTTATTTTAATTAATAAATGGAAATCAATGGAGGAGATTGTAAAATAGGACCTTGGGGGAAGGGGGAGGGATTAGAAAATACGTGGGAACCGGCCAGCATAGATAGACAAGGGAAACCTGGGATATAGAGACTGGAGAGGGGGGTAGGAGGAGATCAAACAGTAAGGAGGTGACTAAACATAAGCAGGTGATTGGACCTTCTACTGCTTCAGCAAATGCTACAAAAAAAGGTGAAGTGTGGTGGTGAAAACATCAAATGCATGCAAACCAATGCTAGGAGCCTTTCAAATAAAATGGATGAACTGGAGTTGCTGATGAGAGATAATGACCTCAATTCACTAAGATCATGCTGGAGATAATAAGGCAAGAGAAAACTTACCTCCACACAGTAAGAGAGTTATCTTATCTCTTCATTCCTTACGTTACCTCTTCTGTAGTTACGTTACCTCTTCTGTAGTTAAGTTACCTCCTGTGTAGTTAAGTTACCTCTTCTGTAGTTAAGTTACCTCCTCTGTAGTTATTTTCACACGCAGTTAATGAACAGCCTGTCTTTAACTCTGGAGTTATTTTAAGGATTAAAGAGTTAACTTAAAGACAGAAGAGTTAACTTTAGGTTTGCCTGAGGTAAAATGTTTCCTGAATACTACATGCCTTATCACCATGGTAACAACTCTAGAAGAGTTATTAAAGACAGGAGATAAGTTTAGTGAATTGAGGCCAATGACTATGACAGTGATCTGCAAACTTGGCCCTCCAGCTGTTAAGGAACTAGAAGTCCCACAATGCATTGCAGGAGTCTGACAGCCACAGTCATGATTCAAATGCACGGTGGGACTTGTAGTTCCTTAACTGCTGGAGAGCAAAGTTTGCAGATCACTGGACTATGATATTGTAGGAATAACAGAGCCATGATTGGATAGTAGATTTGGAGGGTTAAGGGGCCCATACACCTAACGATTTTCCCGCCGATATACGGCCGATTCCATCACAGTGATCGAATCGGCTGTGAAATCGCCGCGCACACCGCTGACAGAATGATTGATTTCCGTCTAAAATCGATCGTTCCCGTCGATTCCCGGCAATCCGTCCGTGCGGAAGATTTCTCTCGATTGTCGGCGGGTCGGGAGTGCGTCGATAACGGCGTTCGAATGCCCGACGACCGACGCAATACAGCGGGTATACATTACCTGTTCCGGCCGGCGCGACTCCCCTGATCCTCGCTGTCTTCTTTCCGTGCTGGGTTCCAGACTGGCTGCAGCTACACAGAACTTCCTGTCCCGGCAGGAAGTTTAAACAGTAGAGCGCCCTCTACTGTTTAAACTTCCCCTGGACAGGAAGTTCAGTAGCTGCAGGAACGGTCTGGAGCCCGGAGTGGAGAAGAAGACAGCCGGGACCAGGGGACTTGCACCGGCCGGAACAGGTAATGTATGAGGGGTAGGGGGAGGGGGGTTTTCGGCAGCTCCACAGATTGTGATAGATTTCAGGCTGAAATCGATTCACAATCTGTTTGCAGTAAAGGTGGCCATACGATCCCTCTCTGATCAGATTCGATCAGAGAGGGATCTATCTGTTGGTCGAATCTGATGGCAAATCGACCAGTGTATGGCCACTGTATGTACAGTGTCTTAAGGAAAGACAGACTAAATAAAAAAGGATGAGTCATCACTTAAGAGAGGTAGCGACCGCTTTGGGGCCCTTGGGCCAGAGGGGCCCGAGGGGCCCTTCCTAAACCAAAGTATAAGCTGTTTATTGGTCCTGTGTTGGTAATGATCACTTCTATAGATGCTTTGAATAGTGGTAATCATTAACAAGCTGTTCCCCATCCCCTTCTGGCACCTCTGACACTGTAGATTACCTTGGCAGGTTTTGTTGCGCCGTATCAATTGCTACGTATAGAGTTCTTGGGGGGCCCCAATGTAAAACTCGCACCTGGGCCCCGAGATTCATAGCTACGCCACTGCTAAAGACTGTGACGGTGTGGAATCTGTATGGGTAAGTGTTTATGCCAGAAGCAAGGATTGTGAATAGTTGCCAGATACCACTATTAGACCAGATAATATATGAAATGTGCAAGTTCAAGAACACTTGGTAAACAGTGACCATAATATGCACCTATACAGCGTTGGGTCCCCAAGCCATCGCACTAGTGATCACACACCTAATCGATATGGGCGTCAGTCATTACAGGTGTCCATGAGAGTGATATGGAGGCTGCCATATTTGTTCCCTTTAAACAATACCAGTTGCCTGCCTGGCAGCCCTGCTGATCTATGTCGCTGCAGTAGTGTCTGAATCACAACGGAAACAAGCATGCAGCTAATCTTGTCAGATCTGACAATCATGTCAGAAACACCTGATCTGCTGCATGCTTGTTCAGTGGCTATGGCTAAAAGTATTTAAGGCAGAGGATCAACAGGATAGCCAGGTAACTAGTATTGCTTAATAGGAAATAAACATGGCAGCCTCCATAAAACTCTTGGCAAGCCGCTAGTCTGCCTACGCGGAGCGTCTAATGAAAATAATATTTGGTTTTGGTTAGTTTGGGGGTGAAAGCGCTGGATGGGCTGGCTCAGGGGATTGTGAAGGCCTCTTTAGCATCCAGAGGCGTCCCACTCCTGAGGTAAGTATCCGCAGGGGAACGTTTTCTCCCTTTAGGCTTACATTAAAAGTGGGTATCCTGAATAATTTACTACATTCCATTATATCTCACTACAGGGCCTCTTTACTGCATTCCATTATATCTCACTACAGGGCCTCTTTACTGCATTCCATTATATCTCACTACAGGGCCTATTTACTGCATTCCATTATATCTCACTACAGGGCCTCTTTACTGCATTCCATTATATCTCACTACAGGGCCTCTTTACTGCATTCCATTATATCTCACTACAGGGCCTCTTTACTGCATTCCATTATATCTCACTACAGGGCCTCTTTACTGCATTCCATTATATCTCACTACAGGGCCTCTTTACTGCATTCCATTATATCTCACTACAGGGCCTCTTTACTGCATTCCATTATATCCCACTACAGGGCCTCTTTACTGCATTCCATTATATCTCACTACAGGGCCTCTTTACTGCATTCCATTATATCTCACTACAGGGCCTCTTTTCTGCATTCCATTATATCTCACTACAGGGCCTCTTTACTGCATTCCATTATATCTCACTACAGGGCCTCTTTACTGCATTCCATTATATCTCACTACATGGCCTCTTTACTGCATTCCATTATATCTCACTACATGGCCTCTTTACTGCATTCCATTATATCTCACTACAGGCGGATCAGTGAATAATGGCGCCCAGCGCCTATGCATAAAAATGGCACAGCATTAAAAAGATACGCTTATCACTATTTATCGTTAGTACTTCATAATAATGGCGCACAGGGAAAAAAGAAGAAAAACGGCACACAGTAACGTTATTTATCAATAGCGCCGTTCATATGCCAAACAGCAGACATTATTGCGCACAGTAATGTTATTTATCAATAGCACCCTACATAAGCCAAACTGCAGATGTTACTTAACTGAAAAATGGTGAATGGATTTAATGAAACACTGTCAAGGTTAGGCACCACTAGGGGGGGGGGGGGGGTGTCTTAGGGTTAGGCACCATCAGGGGGTCTTAGGGTTAGGCACCACCAGGGGGGTGGTTAGGATTAGGCACCACCAGGGGGGTGGTTAGGATTAGGCACCACCAGGGGGGTCTTAGGGTTGGGCAACACCAGGGGGTCTTAGGGTTAGGCACCAACCGGGGGGGTCTTAGGGTTAGGCACCACCAGGGGGGTCTTAGGGTTAGGCACCACCAGGGGGGTCTTAGGGTTAGACACCACCAGGGGGGTCTTAGGGTTAGACACCACCAGGGGGGTCTTAGGGTTAGACACCACCAGGGGGGTGGTTAGGGTTAGGCACCACCAGGGGGGTGGTTAGGGTTAGGCACCACCAGGGGGGTCTTAGGGTTAGGCACCACCAGGGGGATCTTGGGGTTAGGCACCACCCAGGGGGGTCTTAGGGTTAGGCACCAACCGGGGGGGGGGGGGTCTTAGGGTTAGGCACCAACCGGGGGGGTCTTAGGGTTAGGCACCACCAGGGGGGGTCTTAGGGTTAGGCACCAACCGGGGAGGGTCTTAGGGTTAGGCACCAACCGGGGGGCTCTTAGGGTTAGGCACCACCAGGGGGGTGGTTAGGGTTAGGCACCACCAGGGGGGTGGTTAGGGTTAGGCACCACCAGGGGGGTTTAGGGGTTAGGGATAGGTGCAGAGAGGGTTCTGTGTGTTAACGCTAAATAACAATAAGGCTTTAACGTTAAATAACAACAAGGCTTTAACGTTAAATAGTGATAAGCGGCAAACGAATTAGCGGCAACACCGTGTGCCATTATTCGCAGGCGCCATTTTCAGATGGATCCCACTACAGGGCCTCTTTACTGCATTCCATTATATCTCACTACAGGGCCTCTTTAAATATCTGTGCTGAATTCCCTGTAAGAAGAAGCAGAATGCATTGCAGGTTCCCCCTCCTCCTTTCCTAAGCAAACAGGGCATATAAGTCCTTACAGTGACAGTGAGCTGTTGATCTGCGGAGGCCTCCCATAAGTCATTGTAGAACAAGCACAGGGGCCTGTGGGTAAAGCTGATTATTCTGCGTCTCAATGGAAAGACTCATATATATTACTATTATTATTACATGGCAGGGCTGGAAGAAAGAAGGGACCCCGGGGGGCTACATGTCTGTACAGCCTCCGCTGGGGTAGCCGTCCATCAATGCTGGAGGTAATATAGTCACAGCACACCCAGCCACACGTCCCAATGCCTGGACTCCGCCGGACGGCAAATCCTCCCGGTGATAGGGCTAGTGATGGATGACCCGTCACCGCTACACCGGTCTGACGCCTGTACACTCACAACCATCTGTCAGCTGATAAAACACTGCAACACAAATCACCGGCGGTAACAAGTTCCACTAAACTGTCAACATAAGAACTTTCACCACAACCTCCTCCAGCTACCGGCAAACCGAGAGATCCAACAAACACCAGCCAGCATTCTGTAAAGGACAAGTGCATGCAATGCTTCCAATAGATAGAGACAGTATATGTCACCTCTGCAGAGATGGATTAAAGGACAACTGTAGTGATAAAATATGGAGGCTGCCATATTTATTTCCATTTAAACAATACCAGTTGCCTGCTGGACTATTTAGCTGCAGTAGTGGCTAAATCACACACCTGTAACAAGCATGCAGCTAATCTCGTCAGATTTGACAATAATGTCAGAAACACCTGATCTGCTGCATGCTTGTTCAGGGGCTATGGCTAAAAGTATTAGAGGTAGAGCAGTAGCAGGACAGCCAGGAGACTGGAATGGCTTAAAAGGAAGAAAATATGGCAACCTTTAAAGAGAATCCGAGGCGGGGTTCTGACAATGAAATCCACATACAGAGGCTGGGTCTGCCTATAGAGCCCAGCCTCTGTTGCTAATCAGATCTCCCCTAAATCCCCCCTGCGCTCAGCCAGACCCCATAAATGACAGCCGCGCTGCCGACACGCAGCGTGTCACAGCGGGCTGTGTTTACCTTTAGAAAGTCAGTCACCGCTCTCCCCCGCCTCCTGCATCGCTCCGGTCCCGCCCGCCAGGGCCGGCGCTACCATTAAGGCAAAGGAGGCAGCTGCCCCAGGGCCCCAGAGCTTGTAGGGGCCCCCAGTGGCTACAAGAGGAAAAAACATTTTTCAAATTGGCCTTATAGTTTTTGAGAAAATCGATTTTAAAGTTTCAAAGGAAAAAAACACATTTAAAAACCTGCCGACTTTAATGGTTAATAGCAAATCCACCTTAAATGCTAGAAACCCTAAATTTGCATGATATGTTAAGGAGGTCATTAGGAATAAGAGGAAAAAACAATTTTTCAAAAAGATCTTGTAGTTTTTGAGAAAATCGATTTTAAAGTTTAGAAGGAAAAAAGTATAGTTTTAAATGCGGTAAATGTAACTTTTAGTAGCAAACCTAACGGTAGTGTAATTTTACATGCATCAAACGAAAGCGCAATAAATTTCCTGACAGGGTTTCCAGGGGGTCCATATGCAGCCGCAGCGCTTTGGCCAGGGATCGCTATTCAGCCGCAATATGGCTGTATGAAGATCCCTGGCATTTTTTCCTATTTTCCCAATTTTTTTTTATGTTTAGAGTGTGGGAATTTTTATTTTTTTTTTAAATTATGTGGGGTCCCCCCTCCTGAAACTTTTTAACCCCTTGTCCCCCATGCAGGCTGGGATAGCCAGAATGTGGAGCTCCGACCGATTGGGACTTCACACCCTGACTATACCAGCTGCAAAAAAGGTCCCCTAATGCCAGTTTTTGTTCCGGGGTATGTGTTAGGGGGGGCCCCCCAGGTTTATTTTGCCCTGGGGCCCCATTGTTGCTTAAACCGGCCCTGCCGCCCGCGTCCCTTCCCTCCCCGCTGATTGGAGGGAAGGGACGTGGGCGGGGACAGAGCTCTGCAGGAGGCTGGGGGAGCGCCGAGACTGACGTTAGAAAGATAAACAGAACCCGCACAGCGCGGCTGTGACTTATGGGGTCTGGCTGAGCGCAGGGGGGATTTAGGGGGGATCTGATTAGCAACAGAGGCTGGGCTCTATAGGCAAACCCAGCCTCTGTATGTGGATTTCATTGTGAGAACCCCACCTCGGGTTCTCTTTAAGATGTAATAGGGCCATAGGCAAGGTAGTAGATTTGTGGCTTCCTTGTCATCCTTCTGGTAAGCTGCAGTGGAGAGAGGTCAGAGAAGGTGGCAGGTGATCCCTTTGACATCTACTAGGCAGGGCTGGCGCTACCATAGAGGCAAAGGGGGCAATTGCCCCTGGGCCCCATAGCCTTTGGGGGCCCCCAAGGTATGTGCCCCCTCCCCTCCAGCTATAGTGACCCATGAGAGAGGGGATGCTGTGTGTACACTCATATAGAAAAAGGTGAATAATGGGAACCCCAAAAATGCTTTTTAGGGGACATATTATGGGCACCTAATGATATTGTGTGATGGAGAGGAGGTGGGATTGGATCGGGCCTGACAGATGGCTCAGGGGCCATGGGGATGATTTGGATGCAAGAGGGGCATCACGGGGGTCTCCCAAGTGATTTTTGCCCCAGGGCCCCATTGTAGCTTGAACCGGCCCTGCTACTAGGCCCCAAGCAACTGCCTAGGTTGCCTGGGGGATGATCCTACTCTGCATGCAGTGTTACCAACTCAAACTCAAAGAGAATATGAAAACTGATGTGTATACAAGGCTACAACACTGGCTACAACATGTGTATACAAGGCAACACTGAAGTGACCCTGAAAAAAAAAAGTTAGATACATATGGAGATTGAAGTCTTTGGATCCCATAGACTCTTCCCGACCCTGTCTCCATGCTCTCGGTCCACCACTGCCCCCCTTTGAATTTCCATACCTTTGGGATCTCTGAGGAGGCTTTGGAAGCGCTCACATGCTTCTAAGGATGGGCACATCCATACTGCGCATGCGCGATGCAGGACTTGTGCGAGCACAGCACAGATCTGCTAGTCTTCGGAGGCGTATTCCACCAGCTGGTCTAATAACTGGGAGGCAGCAGTGATGAGCCAAAACGTCACCATTCTTTTTGCATGAATTTTCGCAAAAATAATATTTAATTCTATTTTCAAGCGAAAATGCCATCGGAAATAAGTTTTATTTTTCGTACTTCTTGCAAATTTTCATGGTAAAAATATTGTTTTTGTTTCCGCTGTAAAAATATTCACTTTAAAAATATAATTTCCCTGTGTTTTTCGAATTTGTAACACTGTAAAATATCGATTTTTCACAAAAAAAATTGTCAAAATGTGAAAATACAGGATATTTTCGCTGAAAACGTACTGGAAATCGAAATAACCATTTTGGGGCAGTCCCTCTCTATAGGTGACTGTTTTTTTATGTAAAGCTTCTGCATTGCTTTCCATAAAGTCATTTTTAGGCTAGGAACGCACTTAGCAGAAACGCTAGCATTGCGGAAAACGCAGCATCTTTGCTGCCGATGCAAGTCAATGGGCCTTATATAAAATGCATATGCGATTTGTATGCTTTTCAAACGTGCATTTTTAAAAACGTTGGTTTTGTTGCATAGTTTTCAAAAATGCATAAAAAACGCACGTAATGAAAGTGTATGGGAAAACAATGTATTGCGTTTTGCATGCATTTTTATTCTGTGATGTATTCCAGCTTGC
This sequence comes from Hyperolius riggenbachi, assembly GCF_040937935.1. NCBI lineage: Eukaryota > Metazoa > Chordata > Amphibia > Anura > Hyperoliidae > Hyperolius > Hyperolius riggenbachi. The sequence goes on from NC_090646.1 coordinate 670,073,163, forward strand.
TGGTGATTTGCATAAAACACAATATAAAAATGCATGGAAAAATGCATACAAAATGCATACAAAATGCATGTGCGTTTTGTATATGTAAACCGGAAAAGCATAAAAATGCACGCAAAACATTTACGCACATAACACACGAAAAAAAACCGCACATGACAGAAAACTCGCCCTTTCATGCACAGCCATGTGTGCACCCAGCCTTAAAGGGCTCCATGTTCCCGACCCTATCCCAGTTACCCCCACAAATGTTTATCTATTACACTATGGCTTCTGATAAAATTACTGCAATACTTTTTTTTCCCTTCTAGTATAAGGCAGCTTCGAATACAGAAAGAGAACCACTATTACATACAGGGGTGTAACAATAGACCCTGCGAGGAATGCAGCTGCAGGGGGGCCCAGAAGCCACAGAGGGTCCCGTCCCGAGAGACTGACAACTAAGGGCAAGGAGAGGGAAAACTTTCTGCTCTCTGCACAATTGTTCTAATGACTGCATCTGCTCAGCCACTGATAACGAATCATACAAAGTTTTATAGACAGATTTATAGACAGTCCCTATTCAGTGGGGGCCCATCCAAAGTTTTTCAGGGGGGCCCAGTGATTTCTAGTTATGCCCCTGATTACATAGCTCCCAACTGTCCCTCTTTCAGAGGGGCAGTCACTCTTTGGGTGCCCTGTCCCTCTGTCCCTCTTTCTTTCTCATTTGTCCCTCTTTCAGGACTTTGTCCCTCTTTCTATGTAAATATATGTATTTCTCTACTAAACAATGTGTTTGACTCTAAACTTTATTCCCATTCTTTAAATTGATACATTACTAATTTTAAAATGTAAATATGAAGGAAAATTAACCAGGATAGAAAGGACCAGTGTGGTTTGAATTATAAAACAACATGTTTTTCTTATGAAATCTTTATGGTATGGGTGACCAGGGGCGTGTTGGGGGCGTGGTCAGGGTGTGTGGCAGGGGCATGGCTTAAGTGTCCCTCTTTCTCATCTCAAAAAGTTGGGAGGTATGCTATTATCACTTCAACGTCCATCCATAGAATGAGCTATGCGTGACCAGAGAACAATTGTCAGTCTTTGCGTCTCCTCGCCGTGGAAGAAGCCCTTGGAATTTGCTCCAGGATTCTGGCAGCGTCTCCGCGGATCTGACTGCGCTCTGTAAACGGATGTGACTGTTGCCGTGTTTTCTGTGTTCAATATTTTCTTTGATCGTTCATTAAAAGTTGAAAGCTGCCAGTGCAAACTCTCCAAATGTACAACAAGCAAGGCTGGCAGGAGAACTGAAGACATCCGCCTGGCATATGGGAGCCGGGAGCACGTGCGGCAAGAGCGGCCGCCCCAGGCTCCACCAACGTCGCGAGCAGCAGCTGCTGAGGGGATCGCGCCATAGACATGCGGAAGGAACATATTGTGGTGGAAATATCTTGCAATGTTGTGAGAGCTGAGAATAAAGTTTCCTGCAATGTGACTGTCATATCGCAGTGGGATTCCTTAGCGTTGATGTGCCTCGGGGGGCCGCGAGCGAAGGTTTCCGTGAGTTTGTTCCAAAGCTAACTAGGTTGCTTCAAGTTTTGTGGTTACCTGAAAGAGTCTTCTACAAACTCCAGCAATTTGGACTTACGGGAGGCCAACTAAACCAACTCGGTCTTATGCTACGTACACACATGCGACAACGATCGTTCGTTGAGGACGACGAACGAACTTTTAATTGACGAAAGAACGACCGAAGTAAAGTTAGTTGTAAAAAGTGTGTAACGATCACATCGTTAGAACGAACGTTACACCACGTAAAAGCACTTAATGCGCCTGCGCATAAAATTGTAAAGTTCCTTGGAGAAAAAGTGAAATGCGCATGTCCAGCCTGGTACAAACGATCGTTTCCAACGATGTACCACTTTTGCTAACGATCGTCGGTGGTAAAAATCCGCCAAGACAGAACTTTGTTTTGTAGCGATTTGCCTCGTTCGTCGTTTGCCTTAATAGTCGTTGGTTCGTTTTTTGTAACGATCGTCGTTGGTAAAGATCGGGGAACGATCGTTACAAACGACTATAGTCGCATGTGTGTACGCACCTTTAGTTAGAAACGGCACTGCACTCACACAAAAAAATGGGTCAACTGCCTGTCCCATTCCCAACTATAAGTGGTGAAGGAGATGGTAATAATTTTGAATGTATTTATTTTGACTGGACCATTTCTATTCATTGAACTTTTGTATTCACACAGAGGCGTATCTACAGGGGTACAGGCATGACATGTGCTATGGGCGTCTCCTCTGGGGCACTGCTCCATAGCATCATTGGCATTCTCCATTAAGATTCTACTTTTTATACTGGGGGGTCCTGCTCTCTGGTTACATTATTTGGGGGGACAAGGTGTCTAATTTTTATTTGGGGACAGTAGCGTAGCTAGGAATTATGGGGTCCCATAGCAAAATTTTTGCGGGGCCCTCAGAACTAGGCACTCTTGAGCAATGCTACCAGCCCTAGCTACCCTACCCTATAGATATGAGTTAAATTGCCAAACTACATTCCTGTGCAATGTACACTGTGTACAGTCCTTGGGCTAAGAGACACAGTAAGGCCCGGTTCACATTAGCGTTCGCTATCCGGATTTTCCGGATCTGATCCGGACCGCATACTGTACAAACGGAACGTACGTTCCGCATAGCAATGTAAAGTCTATGCGGACGTTCACACGCGTCCGTTCCGTACGTACCGGAGCCGGATCGGATCCGGACTCTTTTCCAACATGCGCTATTTTTTGGGTCCGGATCTCCGGCCCACGCACCCGGACCGGAGCCGAACCTGAGCCTGACAGCACCATCCGGAACACAGAAACCAATGGGGAACGGAAGGCACAGAACACACTGCCTACAAAAACCTGACGTTCTACCCCACTTCCTATGCGTATCCAAGCGGCCATTTCGGATGGGGACACATGGGCCAAGCATGTCTGGAGTGGAGCAGCAGTGACAGACGTGCTGGAGCTGTTTGGCAGAATGTCGGAGGTGGAGGTGAGGCCTACAGCGGAGGAACCTGATTCTACAGGTGCACCAGGTGCACCTTCTGCTGACCCCAACATTTTTTTCTTAAAATTTCGCTATATTTTGCCCACGGATCCGGATGGCAGCCTGATGCATGCCTGATGCAAACGGACCGGATCCGGATCGGAACCGTACGGATCAGGTCCTGATCCGATCAGGATCCGGTCCGTTTGCATGGCAAAACGCAAGTGTGAACGGGGCCTAAGAGGGTGGAGAAGCAGAGGGAAGTTAATAGTGAACACATCAAGTACAACCTGGGCCCCCTCTACTGCAGGGCCCCATAAAAGCTGTATAGCTGCTATGGCTATTGCTATGCCCAGGCTGACCTATTGCCATACTTTTATTCTCACAGGCCATGAATACAATCAATTCAGCTGAAACTAGACATTACATTTTTTAGATGGTGCCATGGGGCAGATTTCAGTGCTGGATTTGTATCATGGCTAAAACAAAGCAGTTGTCTGAGGACCTTACAAAAAAGTTGTTGATGTCCATAATGCTGGAAAAGGTGACCACCTCTAAAGAGTTTGGATTCAACCAATCAACAGACACATGGAGGAACTTTAAAGAGACTCTGTAACAACAAAAACCTCCCCTGGGGGGTACTCACCTCGGGTGGGGGAAGCCTCCGGATCCTAATGAGGCTTCCCACGCCGTCCTCTGTCCCACGGGGGTCTCGCTGCAGCCCTCCGAACAGCCGGCGACTGTGCCGACTGTCAGTTCAATATTTACCTTTGCTGGCTCCAGCGGGGGCGCTGTGGCGACTTTCGGCACGGAAATAGACGGAAATACCCGATCTCCGTCGGGTCCGCTCTACTGCGCAGGCGCTGGAAACTTGCGCCTGCGCAGTAGAGCAGACCCGACGGCGATCGGGTATTTCCGCCTACTTCGGCGCCGACAGGCATCAGAGCGCCTGCGCAGGAGCCAGGAAGGTAAATATTGCATCACGGCTGTACGGAGGGCTACAGCGAGACCCCCGAGGGACGCAGGACGGCGTGGGAAGCCTCATTAGGATCCTGAGGCTTCCCCCACCCGAGGTGAGTACCCCCCAGGGGACGTTTTGTCGTTACAGTTCCTTTTTAAGGTCACTGCTACTCTACTTGTAAGTACTTGACCTTTAATGATAACTCCAACTGCAAGGTGTATAATACAGTGCTGGGCCAAAATTAGGCATGAGCGTAATTACGCATCGTAATTCAATGTAAATTTACGCGTAAGCGCTACGCGTATCTTACGGCCTTACGCGTAATTATTTACGCGTAAGCAGTAAAGTGGTATCGTAATTACACTGTCTACCGTAATTGCTAGTTATGCGTAATTTTACGAACACTTACGCGTAATTTTACGCGTAATTACTAACGTAAAAACTCCCCTTTTCTAAGAGTAGCCAATCAGTCAACATCCTAAGCAACCAATAGAATCTTCTCCCGCCCTTCAGTATAAGCGTACGTTTTGACGCATACGAATGATATGTACGCAATAACTGTCACATTGACGTCTATTGCGTACATATCGTCCGTATGCGTCAAAAAAATACGCATTAATGGGTATTACGGCACTACGCGTAACATCGTAGTGTAAGCGCCTACATTACGGTATCCTTACATGTAACTGCGGAAGTTTACGCGTAATTACGGTGATGTACCGTAGATAATTTCCTACGCCATAACTGTAATTGCGTAATGCGTAATAGCGTAAAATTACGCGTAATGATCCGTAAGCGTAGATTTTTCCATTACGACCAGCACTGGTATAATAGTCTATTGTGAGAGGTTACAAAAGGCCCCGGGGTAACTTCTGGGCAACTCAAAGCCTGTCTCTCATTGAGGAAGGTTGAGGTTTAAGAGTCCATCATCAGGAGAATTCTGAATCGCTATTGTGCACTGCTGACTGTCTGTTGCTTCCTAATGATGAAGTGGACAAATCAGAAAAGTACCGGAAGAATGCTCTGTGGATGGATGAGGCCTAAATGAACCCTTTTTTAAAAATAAATGGGATGTATTGTATTTGAAGAACTAAAAATGTGGGGATAACCCCCCCCCCCCCCCCCCCAACAATCATGCTGACTGCATTGCATTGGTTCTCAATCAGCAGGGGGTGTGGCTTCATTAGGTAGAGGAGTCCCCCTGCCCTCCGTCCCCGCCCACACACACAGTGGGTTGTGGAGTAAGTGAGCAGTAATTAGGAGGTCTGCAGTGAGGGGACACCAGCAAAAACCTCATTCTGTGCCAAATGTTTTAAAAAGTGTACTGAACAAAAACTTAAAAAAAAAAAAAATATATATATATATATATATATATATAATTCAGAAAGGAGTAAAGCATTCCAGGAGCAACCAATCCACTTTAAAACTCGAACTTTTAATATACTTCTTTGTAAAAAAAAACCACTGGTAATCAACGGCTAAAAACATTTTCAAAAATACAAAACAAGGATACTTAGCAGGTCACTGCAGGTGTAGAGAGGTGCGGAGGTGAAGTCGACGGCCGTTTCGCCACACAATGAGGGCTTTCTCGAGACCGAACCAATATATATATATATATATTTATTTATTTCAATAAATGCATTCAGGAAAAGAAAAACCCTGACAAAGGTATTAATAAGTAACATCTAAGATAAACATCCCGTTGCCCCGTTGCCGTTGTTGCCCTAGGCATGTGTCTTGTGGGCCTCCATTGCTGACACAGGTCTGACTTTGCCTTTGCTGTATATTTTAGCTATCACATAATCTTGTTTCCGGGCCTGCAATCCATTTGTGTTAGTGCAGTCCCCCAGCACGGTTGTATAATAAAATGGCCCATCATTCTATCTTTTGCCCCGACAGTTCTCAAACTATTTTATTGCTTTTGCACAGAGCCACAGAAAGCAGACTGTTTTACAAGGTAATACACATTATATATGAATATTTGATTTATTGTTTGTATAAATCGACAGAGAGATCTTTTCAGGGTACATTTCACTGAGAGAAGAAAACTCGAAAATAAAAAGGAGGACATAAAATTGTATTAGAAAAATGCATAAAACATGGGCAGAAAATAGCTAAAAAATCCAGATATCTTCAAGTGTAAGAGGTTTAAATAGGATAGCATTTGGCATGTGGCGAGCGGACCGCCATATCTCAAGAGCCAGTCTGGGTAACAGCCAATTGTTAATCATGTTCCCTGAAACTTTATTAAGGTCACAACAACCAAGTTCCAAGTGTATATATATATATGTGTGTGTTACATTTTAGAAAATATTGTAGTGTCTGCATACAGTGATTAGATATACAGTATATATATATGCCAGGCTGATAACCAACCAACCCCATCACTGCCACATAACGCCAGTCCTGCACTCCCTTCACTGGCTACCTATAAAGTGGAGGGTCATATTCAATTTACCTACTGACATTGAAATCCCTACATAATCTGGGTCCTGGATTCATGAAAGAAATGTTGCAGCTGCGTAGCAATCCCCGCATTCTCAGATCCACAGGCTCTAATAATCTAGTCATACCCAGAGTCCACCTGGAAACTTGTGGGCTCAGAGCCTTCTGTCATGCTGCTCCTACATTATGGAACTCCTTACCTCAGCAGATCAGGACAGCTCCATCTCTGGATGATAGCCAGGGCTACAACGCTGCATTCCCGCGGCAGAACGAGGGGTTTATAACCCCCAAATCCCAAGGGCAAAAATTGTGGAGCACTTCCTGGTAGAGGCAGAACCTTAGGGCTGTAGCTCTGCCTCTACTCGCGTCAATACCCGCTGATCGTCACCTCTCCCTGCCCCTCTCAGTCTTCTTTCACTGAGAGGGGCGGGGAGAGGCGGCGTTTGGGGAGGATTGACGCTAATATAGGCAGAGCTACAGCGCTAAGCTCTTCCTCCCTGGGCAGCAAAATCAGATTTTTGCCCTAGGATTTGGGGGTTATAAAACCCTCGCTCTGCTGTGGGAATACGGCGTTTTAGCCCTGGCCATCATCCTAAAGCTAAATAAAAGGTAAATACTAGTTTTTAATATGGCTTCAGAGTCTCTTTAAGCATTTATCATACCTTTTTACAAGGTTTTTAATCCCTTTATTGTAGCGGCATCACACTCCTCATCTATGGGTTAAAGGAATCGTGAATGGGGGTTTCATGCTAATGCTGCTGAACAAACTGTTACTGGCATTCTGCAGTCATGTGGCAAGCGAACAAACTGTGATGCTGAACAAGTGGTGCAGGTAGAGGAGAGATTAGTGCAGTGAGGCATCCCCCTGTGCTCACCAGTGAGGGCGGAAATAGGCCCCCTGCCTGCCTAATGGGGAAAAGCACCAAGGACTCCGTGATAAGGGAGAGCTGGGCAGCCGGCGGGCTACCTCAAGTGCAGTAGGTGGTTTCAGCCCGAGCATAAGCTGCGTAGCGCCTAAGTTGGGTGCTGCTATAGCAGTAATTCTAGTAGTGCAGTGGGTAAATGGCATTTGATTGTATGGCTGGCAATCCCACTTTTAAGTGGTCTGAAACTCTCACATAATATTCAATAAATATGTGTTTTCCTACTTTTTATTACTCATACAGTTATCATATTTGCTTTTGTGCACACATAATATTGTCTGTCTACAAATTACAAGTTTCCAAAGTGTCGTTTTTCTCACCCTGGAAGCTGCCATTGCATTTTATTATTTTTCTATTATAACTGCTTTGTATTATATATTAAAATCTGCTGAGCTATTTTGAACACTGTGGGTGCCTAAAGCAGAGACAGTTTCCCAGAGAGTGTTTGTTTACATTCCAGTGTTGATACATTTGTGTTTAATAAGTAAAAAAAGATACTGTTATCTCCAGTTTGGATGCAGATGTGAAGCTGAATAGCTGGAGAAAGTGCTTTGTTTAACCATTTCAGTGATGTTCTGCTAGAATTTTTTTCTGGGATAGTAGCTTTCAAGCTGTGAGGAATCTTTTAGAGCAAAGTAGAAATGCTGACTTTCAGACCACTTTAAGTCGCTTCTGGCACAATCAGTAAAATAAATAAAGAATACAATGAGTTGATTTTCTCCACATCATGCACTTAGGGATCAATATGACAAAATGTAATCAATATACGATAATTACTTCCAGGTGATAATCAAAACTTTGACAATACCCCAGTTGTGTTATGATATGTGATTAGTACGCACTTCCGATATTCCGGAACCCACACTGTAGTCATCTCAACCAGTCCTGCCATGTCCAACCATCCCGCTTCTGCTGCTTAACCGCCCTGCAAACGTTTTACGGCCTCCATGATTGCGCTCGTCTGCCGGAAGATTACTCCATAAACCCGTAGAAGGAGATTTACATAGCGCTGATCCAGGCAGCGCGGGGAGACTCTGAACCATTGCGGAGGAGCAGAGCATGCTGGGAGGAGGAACAGGTGCACAGTAATGGCAATAAGCCTCGTCTCTTGTAGCCCCGCTCCTGGCTAATAGGGTAATAAGTCACATTATTATGGTAAGTATTGTTGTGACGACAGCCTCTACAAGGAGGAATTGAATTGTTTTCTCGTTTTAACGCCTTTTACCGATTATGATGTGGATGTTAATTGCAGCTAATAAATTTGGGGATGAAGGAGGCTTGGAGATGGGAAAGCGGGGGAGGGGGAGGGGGGGAGGATGCTGCGTGGAAAACAGTGCTGGATTTTTGCTTAATGTTATTTACATTTCCAAAGAAAAATAAGGCGGGGTCAACAAATGTATTTTTCTCTTGTATGCCACGACCGAGATAAATGAGGAATAGGGACGGTCAATGACATGCGAATAATTCTGAGCTGCTTCAAATGTTATGCTAATTTTATGTGCATTTATAGAGTCTTTAAATCGACCAATCAAATGCAGAAGCTGAGTTCCAGAACCTTCAGGCCGGGTGCACACATAACATAGCGTGAAAGGCTGCGTTTTATGTCATGTTTTATGCAAAAAGAAGACGAAGCCGGCACCATCAAATGTATTTATGCTCTTTTAATCTAATAAAAACATGCAAGCAGCCAATATGCGATGTTTCGAGGGAAATAACCTCTTTTTCAAGTTAAGCTGTGCATGACCAAACAAATAATGACCAAACAATCTTATATATACACGGCATGGACATATGGCAGCCAATCAGCATTGTTAACAAACCATTGACCAATCAGATCAGGTCCTACCTAGTGGACCTGATGGAAAACCAGAAAGCTGCCTACCTGATAGGATAATTTGAAGCGGAGTCCCTCCACCTCCCCATCCACGCCAGTCCCAGGTGGGGCAAACGTCTACTCTTTGCTGGGCAAAGTCATGCGGAAGTGCGTCCCCACCAGTCCACGCCCCCCGGCGGACCTGAGAGGAAACCCTCCACACTACATAGAGGAGAGGGCGGCAACGAGCTGTCCACTCCCCTTCCGCCCAGCAACAAGTGACGTATGTGGAAAAAATCTCCGCTCATACGCCACTAAGATGTAAATAGAGAGCCAAGGTGTCCGCCCCTCTTGGGAGAAAGAGTGTGTGTCTGTTGCCTAGCAACAGCACCGCTCATGCACAGTGTGTCGTGTGTATATGTATATCACTGCACACGCTAGATCAGGGGTCTCAAACTCAATTTACCTGGGGGCCGCAGGAGGCAAAGTCAGGATGAGGCTGGGCCGCATAAGGAATTTCACAATCGCGGCGCATCGCCGCCTCTGCCCGCCCCTCTCACTCTTCCTTCACAGAGAGGGGCGGGGAGAGGCGGAGATCCGTGTGGCAATTGACGTCAGGAGGGGCAGAGCTGAAGCTGAAAGCTCTGCCCCTTCCAGGAAATGCCGGCGGATTGCCCCCGGGCGATTTGGGGGCTCTGCAGCCCTCGTTTAGCGGCGGGGATGCGGCGGATCACTTGGGGGCACTGAAGCGAACTATAAGGAAGCTTTTGCCGGCGAGGGCCACAAAATATTGTATCGAGGGCCGCAAATGGCCAGCGGGCCGCGAGTTTGAGACCCCTGCGCTAGATCATAAAAGCAGTTTGTGAACTACTAATAATCAATTGAAAATGCCAACAGCATATAATCTCTGCAGACAAAGGAATCAAAGGGACAACAGAAAAAAGAGACATGTAAAATGAATAAAATTAAATAAAAGAAATAAAAGAAAGAGGAAGGGGAGGGGGAAAGGAGGGGGAGGGAAGGGGGACAGGGAAAAAAAAGGGGGAGGGAAAAAAAGGGGGACAGGGAAAAAAGGGAACATAGGTCGGGGGGAAGGAGAGACGGAGGGGAGACAGCATCTCGGGGCCCCCACTGGCAAAAATATATAATAATGATAAAAAATCATAAAATTGAAAAAAAAAAAAAAACAACAGAAAAATGTATAGACCTTAATGAGGCTGTACACCATGGAGCAGCGGAACAAACTATCAGATAAAAGGTATGAGGTCAAGTTCTCTATTTAAACCTCTCGGCTCCATGGTGTCCAGCCTCTTAATCCAGTGGGCCTCCCTCCATAACAGCTTCCTCTCCCTATCCCCGCCCCTCCTCAAAGGATGTATCTGTTCTATGATTTGGAACCTAAGTTGGCTAACATGATTGTTAGCTGCCACAAAATGATAGGGGACAGCCTGATCTACTAGTTTCTCCCTTATGGCATGTTTATGTGAGGACAGTCTTTTTTTGAACTTTTGTGTGGTCTGTCCCACATATAACAGCCCACATGGGCATTTTTAGCATAATTTAGCATGTTTCTGTAAAAAAGATTATTAGTGTATACATACATGTCTTCATACACTCCCATGAAGATGTTAGCATAGGGCGGGCCACATTCGACCCCATCGCCGTGCCTTTCCTCTGTAAATAGAACCTGTTGTTAAAACGAAAATAGTTTAGTGTCAACACAATTTCAAGCAATTTGCAGACAAAATCGACTTGTTGTCGAGAAAAATCAGATGAAGTCTCCAGCACAAAGCGGACTGCCTCTATACCCCCATCATGAGGGATGGAGGTATAGAGGCTCTCCACATCAAGTGTAACAAGCAGACATGGTCCCTCTAAAGGTGGAAGATTATGTAAAATATTAAGAAACATCAGGGTATCCCTCAAATAGGATTTGAGGGCCACTACAAAAGGACTCAGCACTTTCTCCAAGTATTTAGCTATCGGTGAAAAGACAGAGTCTATGCCAGCCACTATAGGTCTTCCAGGGGGGTTGACTAGACTTTTGTGTATTTTGGGGCATACGTAAAGGACAGGAGTAATTGGAAAATCCTGTATTAGATATTTGGCAAGTTTGTCAACTATTATTCCTGCTAATTTGGTGGCAGATACGACATTTTCCACCTTGGTCTGAATATCAGAAAGAGGATCCTTCTCAAGGAGCTGGTAAGTGGACATGTCAGAAATCTGTCTTAATATCTCCTGTCGATAGGCCACAGTGTCAATAATTACTATGGCTCCGCCTTTATCAGCAGTTTTAAGAGTTATTGTTGCATTTTCTGCCAATTGTTTGATAGCTAGTCTCTCTTGTGCAGAGATATTATTACGAAATTTCAAGCCCAACATGTTGGTTTTTCTCAATAAAGAGTCTATTTCCCCTTGAACGTTTCTCGTGTAGATGTCAATAATCTGGCAAGAAGGTGGCTGGAATCTACTTTTAATACGTAACCCACTATCCTTTAATGTCAACAAATCACCAGACTCTTCATCAAGGGGTCTTTCAAAAGGGTGCGGTATGAAGAAAAAATACTTAAGTCTAATGGTACGAAAAAATCTCTGTAGGTCCACATCTGTTTCCAGTGGATCTGATATATGTGTTGGAGCAAAGGAAAGGTTATGTGTATTTGGGGCAAAGACCCATACAGAGACCTTGGGTACCACGGAAACTGCTTGTTACACTTGATGTGGAGAGCCTCTATACTTCCATCCCTCATGATGGGGGTATAGAGGCAGTCCGCTTTGTGCTGGAGACTTCATCTGATTTTTCTCGACAACAAGTCGATTTTGTCTGCAAATTGCTTGAAATTGTGTTGACACTAAACTATTTTCGTTTTGACAACAGGTTCTATTTACAGAGGAAAGGCACGGCGATGAGGTCGATTGTGGCCCCACCCTACGCTAACATCTTAATGGGAGTGTATGAAGACATGTATGTATACACTAATAATCTTTTTCAGAAACATGCTAAATTATGGTATCGTTACATTGATGATGTTTTTTGCGTGTGGGCGGGGCCTCATTCGACCCTTGAAACCTTTGTCTCTGAGCTTATGAGTCTGACGAAGTGTACTGATATACGTTTGACCATTCATCATTCCGAACAACAGATTCATTTCCTCGATACACTTGTTCAGAGACAGGGTGACAAATTGATGACAGATATTTTTGTTAAACCCACTGATGTTAATTTACTCCTGCATTATGGGAGTTTTCATTCTGAAATGACCAGGAGAGCTATACCCATTGGACAACTACGTAGGGTACAGACGATAGTTGATGACGGGGTGACCAGACAGCAGAGGTTGACACAAATGACGGACAAATTCTTTCAACGAGGCTATCCAACTAATGTGTTGGAGTCAGCACATGATAGATTGCGGAGAGGACCGGAGGAACGACAAAGACATATTAGGAAAAATTCAGCTGATCGTATTCCCTTTGTCACAAGATACAGCACGCAGAGTGAGGATATTATCAAAATTATTAGGAAACATTGGTATCTTTTGGCCGATAGTTTTCCGGAGATACCCCATTTTCAGCGTTCCCCATTGGTGTCTTATAAAAGAGCACCAAATTTGAGAGACCGGTTGGTACATGCAGATATGGGAAACGCTGACATGGGTACAATAGATACAAAGCGTAAGGGCACGTTCCCTTGCCTTAACTGCGTGCATTGCACCTCTGTGACTAAAGCATTAGTCACCCACATACTGGCAAAAAATTTAGAATAATGGCTATTACACTTGTGACACAGCTTATGTGATATATGCCCTTAAATGCCCATGTGGGCTGTTATATGTGGGACAGACCACACAAAAGTTCAAAAACAGACTGTCCTCACATAAACATGCCATAAGGGAGAAACTAGTAGATCAGGCTGTCCCCTATCATTTTGTGGCAGCTAACCATCAAGTTAGCCAACTTAGGTTCCAAATCATAGAACAGATACATCCTTTGAGGAGGAGCGGGGATAGGGAGAGGAAGCTGTTATGGAGGGAGGCCCACTGGATTAAGAGGCTGGACACCATGGAGCCGAGAGGTTTAAATAGAGAACATGACCTCATACCTTTTATCTGATAGTTTGTTCCGCTGCTCCATGGTGTACAGCCTCATTAAGATCTATACATTTTTCTGTTTTTTTTTTTTGTTTTTTTTTTCAATTTTATGATTTTTTATCATTATTATATATTTTTGCCAGTAGGGGCCCCGAGATGCTGTCTCCCCTCCGTCTCTCCTTCCCCCCGACCTATGTTCCCTTTTTTTCCCTGTCCCACTTTTTTTCCCTCCCCCCTTTTTTTTTTCCCTGTCCCCCCCCCCTCCTTTCCTCCCTCCCCTTCCTCTTTTATTTATTTTTATTTATTTTATATGTCTCTTTTTTCTGTTGTCCCTTTGATTCCTTTGTCTGCAGAGATTATATGCTGTTGCCATTTTCAATTGATTATTAGTAGTTCACAAACTGCTTTTATGATCTGGCGCAGGGGTCTCAAACTCGCGGCCCGCTGGCCATTTGCGGCCCTCGATACAATATTTTGTGGCCCTCGCCGGCAAAAGCTTCCTTATAGTTCGCTTCAGTGCCCCCAAGTAATCCGCCGCTAAACGAGGGCTGCAGAGCCCCCAAATCGCCCGGGGGCAATCCGCCGGCATTTCCTGGAAGGGGCAGAGCTTTCAGCTTCAGCTCTGCCCCTCCTGACGTCAATTGCCGCACGGATCTCCGCCTCTCCCCGCCCCTCTCTGTGAAGGAAGAGTGAGAGGGGCGGGCAGAGGCGGCGATGCGCCGCGATTGTGAAATTCCTTATGCGGCCCAGCCTCATCCTGACTTTGCCTCCTGCGGCCCCCAGGTAAATTGAGTTTGAGACCCCTGATCTAGCATGTGCAGTGATATACATATACACACGACACACTGTGCATGAGCGGTGCTGTTGCTAGGCAACAGACACACACTCTTTCTCCCAAGAGGGGCGGACACCTTGGCTCTCTATTTACATCTTAGTGGCGTATGAGCGGAGATTTTTTCCACATACGTCACTTGTTGCTGGGCGGAAGGGGAGTGGACAGCTCGTTGCCGCCCTCTCCTCTACGTAGTGAGGAGGGTTTTCTCTCAGGTCCGCCGGGGGGCGTGGCCTGGTGGGGACGCACTTCCGCATGACTTTGCCCAGCAAAGAGTAGACGTTTGCCCCACCTGGGACTGGCGTGGATGGAGAGGTGGAGGGACTCCGCTTCAAATTATCCTATCAGGTAGGCAGCTTTCTGGTTTTCCATCAGGTCCACTAGGTAGGACCTGATCTGATTGGTCAATGGTTTGTTAACAATGCTGATTGGCTGCCATATGTCCATGCCGTGTATATATAAGATTGTTTGGTCATTATTTGTTTGGTCATGCACAGCTTAGCTTGAAAAAGAGGTTATTTCCCTCCAGAGGCGTATCTAGAGGGGTGCAGGCATGGCTTGTGCCATGGGCACCATCGCTGCTTCCTCCTCCCTCATGCTCCACCACCAAACTGAGGGATGCCTCTCAGGCATTTGTACCTGCTCTTATACTGGAGGACATCTCTCAGTACCTATACTGGGGGGGCTACTTCTGGGGGGAACCTCTCATTACCTATACTGGGGGACTACTTATACTGGGGGATATCTCTTACCACTTATGCTAAAGAAGGTTACTTACACTGGGGAGACATCTCTAACTACATATACTGGGAGGGCAACGTAAACTGCTGTATACTTATACTGGGTGAACTACATCTGGCTACCTATACCAGGTTGCTACTTCTGGTTACTTTTACTTGGGGGCTAACTCTAGCAACATATACTGGGGTGACTTGTATCATTGCAAGAAAAGAAGCTGTTATTATGGGACATGATGGTCTGCTGGGGGGGGGCTCAATTTCAGTATTCGCCATAGGCGCTATATTACCCAGATACGCCCGTTTCCCTCGAAACATCGCATATTGGCTGCTTGCATGTTTTTATTAGATTAAAAGAGCATAAATACATTTGATGGTGCCGGCTTCGTCTTCTTTTTGCAACTAAGATTCTGGAGTGTTGCCAGAATAGCCGAGGCACAACTTTACTCACATGTCATGTTTTATGTTAATTGATAATGTGTGCATTTTTATGCGTTTTTGCTGCATTTTTACTGTGTTTTTGGTGCATTTGCTGTAGTGTTTTTTACTGCCGATGCGTTTAAGCATTTTGCATGCATTTTTATGCGTTTGCGGTTCACATATACAAAACGCATGTGCTTTTTGTATGCACTTTTCATGTATTTTTCTTTTGCGTTTTATGCTAATCATTAGGAAGACAACAGGAAGCTGAAATACATTATTAAAAACGCATATAAAAACGCATGAAAAAAGTGTATCATTGCGTTTCCATTGACTTTCACTTTGTGCATTTTTGATGCGTCTATGAATATTATGCAACAAAACCAGCGTTTTTAAAAACGCAGGTTTGAAAGCACATATGCGTTTTTATATGCGTTTTTTCCTGCGGCCTATTGACTTCTATTAGCAGCAAAAACGGAGCGTTTTCCGAAAGGATAGCGTTTCTGCTAAGTGTGCACCCAGCCTCAGGCTCCTTTCACACTGATGCTCTGTGTTACCCTGTGTTACCGCAGGGCGACGCTACACCAATGAAAGCCCATGGGGCATTTCATACTTGTGCCAGCAGATCTGCTGTTGCTGCCGGCTGAGAACACAACATCGCTAGACGCCAGTGCTTAGAGGAGTCTGACTCTCACCTCCCTAACAGGAGATGAATTGCAGCCATAGGAGATGATTTGCAGCTGCAGACAGATTTTTGCCTCCGAGAAAATATTACCTTGATAAAGGGGCCCTACGTGGCTCCAAATCGTTGGCTATAAGCTTTTACATGGAACCAATAAATATTTTCTTTGGATGTGCCATCTCTCTAATTTGTTGAATCCATGTACAGCAGCCTTCCTCCCATTCCATGTACAGCCCCACTTCCATGTGTATCATCCATGTACAGCAGCCCCCTCTCATTCCCTGTGCAACATCCATGTACAGCAGCAACTCCCATTCCATGTGAAGCCCCCTCTTCCATGTGTAACATCCATACACAGCAGTCTCCCTCCCATTCCATGTGCAGCCCCCTATTCCAATGTGTAACATCCATGTACAGCAGCCCCTCCCATTCTATGTACAGCCCCCCTCCCATGTGTATCATCCATGTACAGCAGCCTCCTCTTATTCCATGTACAGCCCCACTTCCGTGTGTTACATCCATACACAGCAGCCCCTCTCCCATTCCATGTGCAGCCCCCACTACTATGTGCAACATTCATGTACAGCAGCCCCTCCCATTCCATGTGCAGCCCCTTCTTCCATGTGCAACATCCATGTACAGCAGCACCTCCTATTCCATGTGAAGCCCCCTCTTCCATGTGTAACATCCATACACAGCAGTCTCCCTCCCATTCCATGTGCAGCCCCTTCTTCCATGTGCAACATCCATGTACAGCAGCACCTCCTATTCCATGTTCAGCCCCCTCTTCCATGTGTTACATCCATGTACAGCAGCCTCCCTCCTATTCCATGTGCAGCCCCCGCTACTATGTGTAACATCCATGTACAGCAGCCCCTTCCCATTCCATGTGCAGCTCTCTTCCATGTTTAACATCCATGTACAGCAGCCCCTCCCATTCCATGTGCATCCCCCTCTTCCATGTGTAACATCCATGTACAGCAGCCCCCTCCCATTCCATGTGCAGACCCCTCTCCCATGTGTAACATCCATGTACAGCTGCCCCCTCTCATTCCATGCGTTGCCTCTTCTTCTATATGCAGCAATCCCTCTTCCATGTCCAGCCATCCCCTTGGTCAGTTATCACCCTAAGCTCCTGCCTGTGGCCTCACCAGAATTCTGGCCCTGCTTCCCGTACTGTGCTGCCAAACCTATACCCACATTAGGGCCACCACAAAGAATTGTCCCTCATTTTAGTTTTACATTTTTGAAACCCCGGCCGGCATCTTCTGTGGAATATGAATGCTGCTCACACAACGAGGATCCCGTCTCCCGATCCTTTCACAGCTCGCCCACCTGCCTACACTTCATTTCACCTCTCCAGACTTCAGATATGCAAATCACGATTCCTGGGAGAAGGAAAAACGCAAATCCACCGTCCTCATCAAAATTAATTGTGAAAATTAAAAATCATGGCAATCCTCATTTCGGAGTTATTGTGTACCTAACAAAAAAAAAAGCGTTGGGATGGCAGAGCGTTTCTCGCAGGCTGACACGCCGCTCGGCGGAGACAGGTGAGGTATTTTTTGTCATCATCCACAAGCATGAGAACGTCTTCAGCTGTGAATGACTCATCTCATCAGGTGAAGGGAGAGAATGATTGCCACTTACATTACAGCTACTTGTGTCTGTGCGGGTGTCTGCCGCCTCTTCCCAGGGTGTCTGCCGCCTCTTCCCAGGGTGTCTGCCGCCTCTTCCCAGGATATCGGCGTCTGCCGTGAGACACTGACAGTGGATCACTATGCTGCTCATGTCCAGTCTCCGGGCAATCGTGTCCGCTGATCGCTCAATCAGAGCCAGACTTTCATCTGTGCCACCTGTACAGGGTGACTAAATACAGACAGAGAGGCCGGTATTTTCTATTGAAGTGGACCTGTACTCTTGCACTGGTCACAAGGAAAAGAGGAGAGAGAAGAGCCCATCTAATTCCCCCTCATCTGTAAATAATCACAAGTGTAATTTGATATTTCAGCTGTGTCAGCTGGCTGCCATGGAAGAGCAGCTCATTTGTAAACACAGGATGTTAACCCTTTGCCTGTTTCCATGAAAGCAGTAAACACACTGCAGACCTTGCACACACACCATAAGGCCCCATTCACACT